>NC_043714.1:1206753-1260691 GCF_006229205.1 Suricata suricatta
GGGAGGAGGAGGAGAGGAGCCTGCAAGGGAGGGGGCAGACAAGGGGCCAGGGGCAGGAGCCCAGGGAGGCAGGCCTGGGTCTGGGTGGCAGCCAGGCCTGTGGGGGGGGGGGCGGGGTCCTGGGGTGTCAGGAGCCAGAGCCCCAGTGGGAGGCCTTAGTGGGGGAAGGGGGCCAGGTGTGGGGAACGGAGGGGAGCAGAATGGGTCAGCCCGGAGTGGTGTGGTGGGGACCTAGGCTGGAGAATGGGGGACACAGAGGGGGGTTGAGGGAACCAGATACCTGCTGTGGGGAGCTGGCTTTGGAGAGAAGTGTGGGTGGGGGCCCAGTGCAGTCTGAATCTGGGTGGGAGCTGGGGGTCTGGTAGGAGCCCAGAAAGGCCTGGATCTGAGAGGGGTCCTGCTGGGAGCCAGGGTCAGGAGGAGGAGGCATGGAGTGAGAGGCAGACTGGGGAGCAGTTCCGGGGAGCCCGGCAGAGCCAGCCCATCTGCGTTGTGAGGACTGGGAGAGGGGCGCCAGCTGTTTGCCGGCTGCACCCCCAGTGCCCTGTGCCCGGCAGGCAGCCGCAGCCTCACAGGGTGGGATCCTCCTGTTTCCTGGGACTTTAAAGACATAAAACAGGCAAGGAAGGCAAAGAAAATACGGCTGTCTGCCCTTCTCTGTGAGCAGAGGGCCAGAACATCGTGGACACAGGGAATAAAGTCCTTCCTGGTCCCTCTTAAAAAAACACAGTACAGTCTAAGTCTTTGTTTTGGTTTTGGGAACATATTCTTGAAAAGCGCTTTTTTAACTGAAGGAAGTTGAAGCAATGCTCCATGTTGCTACAGGGAAACTACAGAGGGACACTTCTGTGAAAAGGACAACACTTGTCGATCTACACATTGGCATCTGTGTAGACCAACATGGTACTTCCCAGTAGTGGGAGTTGACTCAGGTTTCCAGAGTCTGGAGTTGGCGAGATGAATGAGCCTTTTCCTCTTCAGTCAAGAAACACTTTCCCCGCTTCTCCTTCCCCTGCAGTTTTGAAACGTGATTCCTAACTCTGAGGGGATGCTCTTTTCACGCTCAGCTGGGTTCCTACCTCCTGAAATATCAATCTGTGGGGGTTGCCGGCAGACCCCATAGTGGGCGCCCATTACTGAGCTCCTGGCTGCCCAGAGGACACCGGATAAGGGGGTTTTCCTCTGTGCCTGTCTCCCTGGTTCTGGGGGCTCGGGAAGGACAGCCTTTGCCCCCAGAAATGTGGCCCCTCTCCTGGCCTGCTGTCCTGCTTCTCAGCCTGGAACACTGGCCCCAAGTGCATTTGCTTAGACCTCTAAAACCGGATTCACAAAAGTGGTATCCTCAGCCAGCCCAGTCCCAGGGCGCGCTCCGGTTGGGAGCTGGGTTTCTCCATTGCTCTCCCCCCGCCCACAAGGCCTTGTTCTCAGCATTGACTCCCCCTGCATTTTCTCATTTTGCCTAAACACACGGTTTCACACTCTGCGTCTGCGACACAGGTTACAAAACCCAGCCCGAGAATGCTTAGGACTGTGGACTATGCACCATACAGTGACGTGAAAAAATAATCGGTAAGATTTACAAGGCCCGCAGCGCAGCACAGTCCTGAGAGCCGGCTGGGCCGGGCCCTTTGTGTGGTTCTTGCTACCTGGTGGCTGCACCCCAGAGCAGGGCTCCCAACGGTCCCTGGAGACGGTCAATCTGGTAAGCCAATTTTAGCCCCCGAGTCTGGTTGCAAGTGGAGTCATTTGAACTATAATATAAAATATTGTGTTTATTTAACCCCTGTAAGCTGATCTCCTCTGTCACTGTGAACTGGCCAGGCAGCTAAGAACCCACATTCCTTCCATACTTAATAAAACTTCATATTTTTCTCTGTATTCATAAACTTAATTACACTCAGACCCTTTTCATTCGTATCCGTTTTTCTAAATTTACCTAGATTAAGGAAACACAGGCCCTTCCCCCTTCAACATGTCCCATAATCATAATCTTTAGGTTAAAAGACACAACGTGAACATCCATTTTGCCAGTTTTCTCAAGAAATCGTCTTGTATCTTTTCTGATTTTCTGACCTGGAGATAGTAGAGATGTAAATTGACTTGGTCATGATTCTTCCCACGATGATAGATTTATACTTTAAACGCCTGCATTTCTTTAACCTTATTAAAACACAACAAAACCACCAAAAGAAAAAAAAAGCTGTTTCTAACTTCCTTCACCGAAGACTCTTTGTAAATTCTCTAAATCATTCGGCTTGTATTTGGGACTGATACGGCTGCTCCCCCCGACCCAGATGAGTCTTGGGGCACACGATCAACAGTGCTTCCTGGGCCCCTCCCGGTGCTTTTTGAAAATAAATGACATTTCTGTCAAGTGTTTTGTGCTTTTTGAGAGAAATAAAGGTAATTAATGGGCACCCAGGGCCGTCTGTCCCCAGGCGCCTGCATGGCGGTGAGAGCTTACCGTCTAGCTCAGGATGGAGATCTCCTCAGGGTGGCCGCCTTCCCTTGACTCTTCTTTAAACATCTGTTCGCAAGGCGCTTCACAACCGCCTTCTCACTTGTGATTATGAGCACCGAGACCCCCTATTAGCGGAAATGTCTGTCTTCATTTCCAGAGTGTGGTGTTCTCCTCCTTCCCAACCTGTTTCTTTAATGTTTGTTTGATTGTTGGTTGGTTTTTGTTAATTTTTGAGAGACAGAGAGAAACAGCGTGAGCAGGGGAGGGTCAGAGAGAGAGAGAGATACGGAATCCGAAGCAGGCTCCAGGCTCTGAGCTAGCTGTCAGCACAGAGCCCGATGCGGGGCTCGAACCCAGGAACCGTGAGATCCTGACCTGAGCTGAAGTCGGACGCTTAACCGACTGAGCCACCCAGGCGCCCCCTCTACCTGTTTCTTTATAGAATTCTTACAATTCCCTGTCTGGACAGACCTATCTCCCTCCTCTGTTTATATCTTTTGGTCACCATTTGGCTTTGCCCCGATTTGATTTATAAGAGACAAATCTTTGTTTCCAGCCAAAGAAAAGATAAATAAAAACCCAAACAAAATGAAACCTTTATATATTATAGAAAATTAAGTTTCCCCCATTTGTTACTTGACATTCTTACAAGAACACTTTGCTTAGTGTTTGGTCCGATGAAGGCTTTAAAAATTAGAGGTGCCTTGCAGCTTTCTCATCTGGAAGTCAGCTAGTGCTCAGCCGTTAGGTGCACAGAAGAGGGACACGCTCTAGTTTTCCTTTTCTGCTCCTGAGGAGTGGAGCTGCAGAGAGAAGCCGCTGGGAAGTGCTCTCTTTTTCCAAGAACGCTCGGGGGCGTACTGTGGATTACAACTCTAAAATTTGTGACTGAGTTTCCATCTGAAAACTGGACAACATTCTTGCCCCAGACTTCTTTGTCTGGAGATATTGGAGGGAAGAAGGGCCAATGACCTTTCCAAACTCATGTGTGTTCCCTGTGTCGACTCTACTGACTGTTTAATTATAAGATCATTTAACGGAGGATGACTTTTAAGGCAAATGTACCACAAGTCACGTGTTCCCTCCTTCGCTGCCATGTGAAGGCAGTGACCATGTCTTTGACCTGTGTTTCCTGGGTCATGTGGCCACGCACTTAAAACTTACATGTGATAATGATAAAAACGTGCGGAAGTGCTTGTGTGAGGATGGTCAAGGCCGCACTGCCACGGAGCTTCAGGCAGGCTACGAGAGTGTGACACGGTCAGTGATCCCGTGAAGCGTTCAGTAAGTGTGGAGTGCCCGAGTAGAGCTGCGTACCAAACGCTGACAGAGTGACTGATATCTCTTTGCCCTTGGCAATACATTTCACGTCTGCCTTATTTGCCACTATAAATCCTGTTCCTACTACATTACCTGATAAATAAGAGGTGCTCTTTGACTATGTGCTCAGTGAATGAATCAATTAAGGTAAGGGACATGCTTTGCTTTGAGAAATCGGGGAATATTTTACAACAAAATTAACAGAGAGAGCCTAAGAGGGTCCTGGAGGGATGGTACATTCAGATGATATTCTTTTTGGCTCCTGTCTCTCCCCACTGAGAAGGATTGCCACTTAGACACCTTTGTTGTTACAGTCGCAGTATTGGAAGCAGTGGTCGTGGCCTCCAGGCAGTGGTAACAGGAGCAGGAGTTCTGTAACGGGGACAAACGTTGTAGCATACTCACTTTTGGGTCCTACGGACTCTACCAGCAGAGAAGACACTGGCTTTGGAGCCTAGGGGGAAAGCAACAGACACCTTCTAAACAGCAGACATTTTTCATTTTGGCAGTCAAATCCAATTTCTATTTTGCAACTTAATATGCTCGAAAGCAAAGTTTTGCAGAAAACCTGAGAGAGATGGGGTGGGGGCATGAAAGGGAGAGGGAGAGGCATCACCTAATTTCTAAATTTCTCAGCACATCAAGTATGAGCCCTTCGGAGCTGAGAGTACTGCCCACAGTATGCAGAAGGTCATGGTGCAGCAGCTCAAGAGAAAAGAGGGATTGCATCAAGTAGTGAGAAAGTCTGAGGCCCCGCCCCTCATTAACACTGAAGGCTTCTGGGAAGAAGAAGAGAGGTTGGAGGCTCACATGTGATGGTTAGTTGGTTGCTTCAGAGACATTCAGATTAGTGCCGGAGAACCTTAAGAACTGAGTGCCAGAAGCACCCCTCCCGTGAAAGGAGAAGCCCACACCCATGACCACCTGGACCTCTACGCCAGTGCGGGACACTGCCCACTCTGCTCTGCCTTGCTGACAACTTGAGGAAGAGAGAAGGAGTGGGCAAAATCAGAAAGACTGAGCCTGCTCCCAGGGAGCCTGATTAGTCCGAAGGGGAATATTTTAAACAGCCCTGAGGGAGATTTAAAGTGCTTGCGGGGAGGGGGGGGGTTCGCAGGGAGGTCTGATCATCACAATTACCCTCATCACAATTATACTTGACATTCATCTCCTTACCCACCATTGTATCGTTAGCTCCTGTCTCACTGCAGAGGAATGAGTGGGCCCACGGTGGGCTCTGCAGGGGAGGAACATGTGCTCCGGCACCAAGCACAACTCCTGGCACACAGCGACTCCTCAAGTAACTGGGCAGGAGTAGCCACTTCTATTACTCATATAGAAATTCTCAATACATCTTTCTTGACATGAGAATGGCCTAGTCTAGTCCAGAAGTTCTCTTGACTAGTCAAGAAGTTCTGCTTATCTGCTAATGATTCCACAGAAATACTGGCTCAAAGCATGCTTACCTATGGGATATAGGCATGCATATGTATTTCTTATTCTATTCTTCCTATCCCTCCTTAATCAGGCCAGTAATACTTTGGATTATTTATGTTTGAACTCTGAAATTAAGTTGGGTGGTCACCATGGTGCTTCTGTTTTTGCTTTTTATGTTTAACTTTTTGCTTCCAAACTGCACATTTTTAGTGTACCATCTCTTACTTCTCTCATTTTGCTCTTCTTTTCTCTTTACAGTTTTGTTCTTTTCTTTCACTGTCCTCCCCCAACTCCCCACAAAGGCACTCCATGCAATGATCCAGTTCATTCTGTAGTCCAGGGCTTCTACTTAGAGTCCATGGCTCATGCCACATGCAATGGTCTTGCCCCAGTCACAGTGGGAGATGGATCATGAAAAAAGGCTCCAATTCCCCATCCCTTCTTATAAAGGTATCTACACCATATACAATGTGATATTATTGGTTTCCTATCGAGATGTTAGTCTATGTCCCCATTCATTAGATCTGGGTCGTGTAGTGTAGTGATTTCCCTTTGTCAATGGAATGTGATGAAATGTGCCACTTCCAAGTCTAACCCTCAAGGGGTCTTCTGTGCATCCTCTCTTTATCTTAGAATCCTGCCACTTGTATGTGAAAAGTCCAGGCTGACCGTCAGAGAACGAGAGGCTGTGTGGAGCCCAACTGAGCCATTCTTACTGGCTGAACCTCAGCTGCCCTGTGCTGATACCAGGATCATGGGTGAGCCCACATTAATTCCATGAGCCCTTCCCATGTCGACTGAGTTTCCTAGCCAATCCACAGACTCATGAGAAACAATAAATAGTTGCCTTCTTAAACCCTGAGGTCTTGGGGTGGTTTGTTATGCAGTGATAGCTAACTGATAGCCCATAACCATCTTTTGTTGCTAAATCTAAAGGATCATTTTTTAGTCCTTATAACAGAGACTTATACAGGTTAACCCAAATCTGTGTCCCTTTGCATCATAAGCATACAGCTGTGCTATATTTTCTCACCTCCGCATGTCCATGTGACTGACTTCTGGCTAATGGAATATGTGCAGAAGCGATGTGTGTCACTTCCACGTCTGGCTCATAGACACCTCTTTCCTGCAATCCATTTCCCCTCCTCTGGCTGAATGGACAGAAACGGAGAAGGGCAGATGCATAGGACGGAAGGTACAGGGCTTCCTGAATGACCGTATGGAAGACTGCTACCCACCAGGAACATCTACAGTCCATTTTGTGTGAGTCAGAAACTAACTCCTGTTGTGCCAAGTTACTGAGGCTCGGGTCACATTTATAGCAGCTGGGTTGTTTGTCTTCACCACTGCTCTCCTGCACTTGCTTGGCCTCTCTGTGGCTCTGGCCAGGCTGTTTGCTCTCTCTTATAGCATCTCTTTCCCTGGTTTCCTCGATCTTGTACATTAAATGTTCCCACACATATATCAATGGTTCTCCATTACTTTCAAGAAGATAAGGTCCAGAATTCTTAGCACGCCTTTGTTTACCTCCCTACCCTTCTGTCTCCCACCATTGCCTTCTCACTCTGTACATTTATATAAACACATCATGCTCTCATGTGCTCTGAGGTTTTATAGTTGTTGTTCTCTCTGCTGTAAAAGTATTCCTACTTTTTATCCTACTAACTTTTGCTACCATTTTGGATCTGGTCTATCACCCATTCCAAGAACCCTGGGCCCCAAGGCTGGGCTAAGAGCCGCTGTAGACTGTGAGGGGATTCTGTGTTTGTCACAGGACTTACTGTCGTACCAGTGCTTCCTGTTCCTTCACTAGCAGACTCTACATGCTAAGCTATTTTAGCCTACCATGCTCACTATTGCGTACACATCCCAAATGTGTAAACCCACACATGCCATTTAGTCACACTAGTGACTGTTTAGGGAGTGAATAATTAATGAGTTGGGCAAGAACTAGGGAAACAAGAGTACATGAAATCTAGAAGTTAGACTCAGAGTTCAATAATTGGAAATTATGAGAAAGTCATCTAGAAAAATAATGCTATTTAATCTGTCTTGGAGATTATCTGTACATGGCCCCTCTGCTGACTACTAGGCTATTTACAATTATAGGTACAGAACATCCTTTTTTTTCAATTGTGTTTCCTTTTATTATTATTAGTGATGAAGATTGGATTTATTCACATATTACAATGCAGAAATTGATGTTTTTATGTGAACATTAAGCGCTCTGTAAAGCCTCAAGCATATTTCTCTATTAGAATTGGCAGATGAGGGGTTATATAAACTTATGGCCGGCTGAGACATTCCCAGAACATTGCTATTGGAGTAGAGGGAACAACAGGCATAGCATGGGCGTCTGGATTCCTGCTTCGGGACAGCTTAGACTCATGTTTGCATGTGTTCTTTATTATGGTGCTGCCCTTTAACCACAAGGACAGCTCAGACCCTGGAAGGTTATGTATGGTGCCCAAGGTCCCACAGCAACTTTGGTTAGATACCATCTCTGAAGCAGGTGGAGGTGTCTTTCCCTAGGAGCCCACACTGACTCCTGTGCTCCTAGACCTGGAAATGAATAACGAAGAGCCTCTGTCAACTCCTAATGATTAACTTGGTGAAGCTGACAGTGCAGACCTGTGAGGCTGCACGTGGAGGCAGTTCTGAGGGGACCCCGTTAGTGCGTGTTCGTGGCTGAACTCCATGGAGGAGTGTGTATTCTGGAATTTGCTTTTGGTGCCACGCTGTTGTGTGAACCTGTCCTGTGTGTGCTCCTCTGGCCTTGATTTCTGACCCCATGAGGAGTGTACAGTGAGTCAGGGAAAAGGTCCAGGGGCCACGCTATCCTCTTGCCATGGCTGAAGATAATGAGAGCAGCTAAGATTGACCAAGTGCTTTATATGATCCCACCTCCTCTCCTGAATGGCTTCATCCGGTTCTCCACAGGTGCCACCAGGGAGGTGCAGTGGTTCCTGTCAGCTCTTGGTCAAGGACCCCTGACGGAGGGCTCTGGGGTGGTCTCCCTGTTCCCCTTGGAGTCCTTGTGCCAGGGTGGGCTCCGCCCACTGGACCGGGTATTGGTCTGCGGGAGGGTGTGTGATGTCTTCCCACAAAGCTCCAGGGTTCTGTCTCCAACAAATCCTCTTTCATCCTCTAGCTCCTGAGCCTTTCTCCCACTGCCGCACTGTGGAAGCCTCGGAAGGATCATTTCTTACATCCTGAAGTGAGGACATATAAATTTAAATATGCAAAGAAAGATGGCAAAATGATCACATTTGGGGTAAACAGACACATCTTCATAACCACAAAACATTTGTGTCTATATTTAGTGGACTGGCTTATACACCTAAATTCTTCACCAGGTATTTTTGTGTTAATTTGAATGTGTTGGTCACAGACAGCAGAGGACAGCTGAAGCAAGCAGGAAGGGACCCCCCATTGATGACATCCATCTCATTACGGCGAGTGCGTGACCCCCCCCATGACTCCACCCTTCCACACACCACTGTGCAAAACTCACCCCCACGCATCCTGTTTAGAGTCAGCTTAGATCCTGCAGAATTTTCCTTCTATTTTTCAGCAACAGAATATGAGCCAAAGGCCAAGAGCTGCCGAACTGTCTGTACTGTTTGGAAGAGCCCCGAGCTGCTGCTTTGTAGAGCTGGGCGGAAGTCCTGCTTGGCCCTTCAGAGCTCCCTGCAGGCTCTGGGCTGTTAGTCAGCAATCCGCAGCCCACTCCCGCCCCACGGAGCCTCCCCCACAGCCTGTGTCTGGCTTGGGTTCTCCGAAGCCGCCCCATCCGTGTTGTCTGCACTGTGTTCTGTCATCCTGGTGAGTTACAAGTGGCCGAGTCAAGGGTAGGAGCCCCAGAAAACAGCCTTGACTCATCAGGAGAGCCTCAAAGGGTCAAGGCACCCCGTCCCTCCACCTGCCTAAGTGTGCAGTGGTCACCAAGATTGCGTAACCAGCACCAGCACAGCCTGAGAGACCAGGGTGAGTCAGTTGTGGTTAAAGACCTAAAACAGCCTCTGTACTCTGACTAACATGTTTTCTCACACAAAGAGCCTCAGTGCTGTCTCAAGACCTTCTTACTCAGTGCTATCATCTGAGGTTTAGGTATTGAGCAGGCTGATCCTCGCCTGCATGGAGCTCAGATTCTCATGGGGGGGGGGAGATGCAAAAATCGTAGTCCATAAGTAGTTTTCATGTTAGAAATGACCAGCACTTAAGGAATAAAGCATAAACCAGGGTAAGCGATAGGGGAGCCGTGGGAGAGCTGCAGCTTAAACCAGGGGGATCTACGTGGGCCTCTCTGTGGAAACGACCTTGAGGAAATGAAGGGAAAGGGGTGCATGGTGTGTATCTCAGGGCAGATTGTTCTAGGAAGAGGAAACAACCCATGCAAGGGGCCTGTGGTGAGCAGGTGCTGAGGGAGGCCAGGGCACCCTGTCTCATCCACACAGTAGAGCTTCTCTGATGCACAGCTGCACGGGCCCTGATGGCACTGGGAGTGGAAAGAACAGCTTACTGTGGTCCCTTCTACACTCTGGCCCCGAGCCTCTCTGATCCCACCGCTCACCTTGGTGATTGCCTTGCCAACTGTGCTGAGAGTAGACCGTGGAGGGCAGGTGTGAAAGGGGAAAGCCATTAAGAGAGCGTGCAACAAATTCCTCCACGCCAAAGTGACTCACAGCAGCGTCCTTCCTTTCATGATCCTGAGGTTGGATGTGTGGCTTGGCCTCAGCAGGACAGCCTTGCTCCTCCAGCCTGGGACCCCTCGCAGGCAGCCCCGTCATTGGAGAGCGACCGGCTGCTGGCTGGCAGGATGGGGGCTGGTCAGTGAGTCTCACCGCTCAGCAGGATGGCCCGGCTAGCTCTCAAAAGGTGGCTCGGGGAACCTCAGGAAGCTGTGCTCCCCCAGTCTCCACACTGGCTGCAGGTCACGCAGGAGTCTGCGAGGGAGAGCCCCGCAGAGCGTGCAGCTGCAAGGGGCCCTGACGGGGCTGCTACCGGTCAGCCACGGAGACAGTGCTGGGACGCAGGGACACGCTGGCGCGTGCACCAGGGCCATCATCAGAGATGGTGGCAGGTACTTGAACTGTAAGTGTTTTCTGAAGACGTAGTCGATAGAATTTGCTGATGGATGCACGTTGAATATGAGAAAAAGAAATCAATGGTGACTGAGGTTCTGGACTTGCACAACTAGGATGGAGGTGCCGCTGGCTGAGACAGGGAAGCGGAAGGGGGTCAGGCTGTGGGGTGAGCACGGCCTCCGCTACCAGCAGGCTGGGTCTGAGCCGACTGTTAGATGTTCATGTCATGCTAAGTGAAATAAGTTAGGCGGAGAGGGACAGATACCATATGTTTGCACTCACAGGTCTAACAGGAGAAACCTAACAGAGGACCATGGGGAGGGGAAGGGGGAAAGAGAGCTGGGGAGAGAGAGGGACACGAATCATGAGAGACTATTGAATACTGAAAATGAACCGAGGGCTGAAGGGGGAGGGGGAGGGAGGAAGGGGTGATGGTCATGGAGGGGGAGGCACTTGTGGGGAGAAGCACTGGGTGTTATATGGAAACCAATTTGAAAATAAACTACTAAAAAAAAAAAAAAGACGTTCATGTGAAACGCCCAGTAGGCAGCGGGCTGTACAGGTCAGAGAGGAGGTTTGGGCTGGGGATATAAATTTCACCATGACATGTTTTTATTTTTTCATTTTTCATTTTTTAAAGTTCATGTATTTATTTTCAGAGAGACAGAGCAGGAGTGGGGAGGGGCAGAGAGAGGGGGAGAAAGAGTCCCCCGCTGGAGTCCCGAGGTGGATGCTGGGATGGAACTCACAGAACCCATGAGAACGTGCCCTGAGTCAAAACCTAGAGTTGAGAGCCCAACCGACGGAGCGCCCAGGTGCCCACCGAGAAGCCTTCTTCACGCGTGGAGACCGACAGGGTTAGACAGAACCGCAGGGGCGTGCCGCCCGTGCTCAAATGCCTCCAGTGAGCCACCGATGTCCCTGCCTTCATGTGAGCAATCCCTGAGAATCTCCTGTATACAATACACTGCAGCATAGTGCAGGAGCCCCAAACTACCAGGGAAACGACTATTTATACATATATGTAATTCTAACCACTCTTCTATTAATAAGAGTGAATTCATTTGAAAACAAAAAGTATCTTAATGATTTCAATCAGGTGAGAAGATTCGTATCATGTAAGTATAGACATACATGTCCCAAACACATGTCCCGTACATACCCGAATACCTACATGCACCCCCGAGAGCAGACCATGGCCCCTTGCTTTGCAGCCCAGCAAGCTGGGCATGAAAGGGCCAACCAGTCACATTGGACAGATGACACGGGGAGGACCTGGCACCCAGGAGAGCTCGCTCAGAGCCTGAACCTGCACTCAGTGGATGTGGACCGACCTAAGTCTTCTGACCTGCACTGGGATGCCCTTGGGTGATAAAAAATTCATAGACCATTCTCACCCAGAAGAGGCCAGCCTGCTCCATAGGAAAGTGGCCCACAGTGTGGCAGGGATATGGGGTCAACAACTTTTCTCCAAAGAATTTGTTTGTATACTTTTTGTTTTGAGATGATTATAGACTGACAGGTAGCTGTAAGGTAAGTTACAGTGATTCTCTGTGACTTGTATCCAGCTTCCTCTAGTTGGTAACGTCTTGTAAAACTGTAGTACGGCCTTAAATACTGAATCGATACACTCCACTGACTTTATTCAGATTTTACCAATTTTACATTTATTCATAAGTGTGTATGTATGTGGGTCTGTGAATTTATTTTAGTGATTGCATAATTCATGTCCAGATACAGAATAATTCCACCATAAGGATCCTGCTCTTCCTTATAAGGTCCCCCAGCCCCCCACTATCCTTAACCACTGGCAACCCCCACCCTCCTTTCTGCCACAACGATTTTATCATTTCAGATGGTCGTACAGACAAAGTCCGACAGCACGCATGAGATTGCTGTGTCACTCTGCATAGCTCCCTTGAGACCCGCACATGTGGTGCACCAGCTCCTCCGTCTTTATTACTGTGGAAGGTCCCCTGGACGGTGGGACCGCTGTCTGTGCCGCAGTTCACCCCCTGAAGGACGTGTGAGTTGGCTCCTGTTTTGGGCTCTTGGAAATAAATAACACTTCTATAAATACTCATGCACCAGTTTTTGTGTGCACCACGGTTTTCAAAAGTTAAAAAAAGAAATCTCCAAATTCCTGAGTCAGGGGTCAGCCAGGACCCCAGGGCACCTAAGGAAGGTGGAAGTGATGATTTACGCAGAAAACTGCCTGGAAAGGGGTGACCTGTACGCAACCCAGTCCATTAAACTGAGCCTCAGAAAAGCTCCCATGGAGAGTGTGGCTGAGCATCCTTCCCCTGCTTCCCCATCGTGGGGTCAGCTGCACACGGTCCCCCGCCTGCCACTCCCACAGCTGACCTGATGAAGGAAGCTGTTGGACACGGCCCATTTGAATGCTGGTGGACGCTTGCCACAGGCCATTTTAGCTTTGCTGGGGTCGATTTTCTTGGTGACTGCACTGAGATGACACTGCATTCCAGAATGTCCTCAGCATGTAAGAGTCACGTTATCACCTAAAAAATGTTTCTATCTTTCTGATGGCTCAGGCAGGGTGAAATGCATTGACTTCAATTTTTTTTATTCTTGTGTTTATTTCTTTTTAAGAGAGAGAGAGCACAAGTAGGGGAGGAGCAGAGAGACGCAGAATGTGAAGCAGGCTCTAACTCAGGAACCATGAGATCATGATCGGAGCTGAAGTCCAATGCTTCACCGACTGAGCCACCCAGGCAGGTGCATTGACTTCAAATTTTTAACTGGTCACTTCAAAAGTATAAAAGGTTGGGGAGGAGGACTTTTGGGTTCTGCTATATTGATAGCAAAAAGAGTCCTATTATTTTATAATCATACCTGATACAAAGCATTTTTTTCTTCTCTGTGGTCTTCAGTGATTGGTGGACCCACCATTGGGCTGAGTGACTGGCAATGATACATCATAGGTGCTGTCCTCAGTGGAGACGTGGCACTTCTCCGGTGGCTCTCAATAGAGGAGGAAGTTGCCCTCACAGTCTTACTGGAGTGTAGTTCATTTTGAGTTTCTGGGCAGCCTGTCTCTATTGTACCTCCATGCCTTCAGGCAGCTCGAAGGTTGAGGCTGGTCAGATTGTGAAATGATTAAGGTAATTAGAGATGGATTATTTAAACAATGATACCACCACTCTCCCTGAGGCTACATTTATTTATTTATATTTATTTATTTATTTTGAGAGAAAGATAGCGTGTGTTTGCACAAGTGGGGGAGGGGGAGGGAGGGAGAGAAAGAATGCCAAGCAGGATCTATGTGGGGCTCAATCTCAAGACTGTGAGATCATGACCTGAGCCGAAGAGTTGGACATTTAACTGACTGAGCCACCCAGGTGTCCTAATACCATTACTTAAATAATCATCTCTAAACAATCAAATATAACAAATTATATTTGGTTTTTATCTATTGTTAATAAAATTGTTCTTGATTTAACAGAACTGAATGGGGATGCCTTCAGTTAGAATTTTAATGTTAATGTGATACCAATTACCTAAATAAAGTGAGGTGTTCATTTTCAGAGACAGCATGGTGTAAGAGGCGCCCCATGCCTGGGCGCCTGGTTATCTCTTCAGCCTCTTCCTGACTTATTCTAGAAAGAATTTCACTATTCAATGCCAGGCCTTCCCTGAAAAGCCCGTGGCCTCTATTCCCAGTGTTTTTCCACACCTTGCTGTGCCCACTGCTGCTGGGCCACATTCTACTTCTTGAACATTCAGCTTCAGACTTTTCGATATTGATTTATTCATTCATTTACTTATTCACTAAGTCATTTAACATTTACTGAATAATTAGAATGTGCCACATATTTGGCAGGTGTTTAGGACACAAAAGACGTCATTCTAATAACCTTTCAGGGTCTTCCACATGGACACACAACTGAAATGTGCACACAACATCTATTGTGCCATGGGGTTTGTGTAGGTATCCTGGGGCTGCTGGAGAGGGATGTCAGACCACCCGGGGAGGGGTGAGGAAAGATCATTTCCTCTGGCACCTGCTTGGCCATCTCTTAGCTGAGTTAGTGTCCCCTCGATATGCATGCTTGATGTGACAACACAGCGCCGCACACTGTGCTGCTTTCTCTTCCAAACACCAAACGCTCCCTGCCTGCCAGCACAGTTTGGCACTTTGCAGGCATTCTGTGTGCACCTCTGTTTCAGTTCTTTTAACTGGCATTGGGTTTGATTTTTTTTCAGCTTTGGTTCATACTCTAACTACTTCAGAAAAATATTTGAGGTGGCTTTCAGTAAAGCCACACAGGATCATTAGAAATAAAATTAGACGGAGGAGTCAGCTAGAGGCAGGGAGGGAAATGATGCCATCGAGAGCTTGTTTGCCGGGGTGGGAGTAGTTCTGAGCTCCCTGGAGCTGGACTGCCCTGCCATCCCTTTGCCATGGTCTCCTGCAAATCGAGTGGCTTATTTTAATGTTTCGTTGATGCATTAGTAAAAAATAACAAATGAGTCCATTGAAGTAGAACTGGGCCAATAAAAATTTCAAATAATAGGTCTTCCAAGTTAAAATTTTTTTTAAAAATTAATGTTTATTTATTTTTGAGGGAGAGATAGAGCGCAAGCTGTGGAGGGGCGGGGGAGGGGCACAGAATCAGAAGCAGGCTGCAGGCTCTGAGCTGTCACAGCACAGAGCCCTGTATAGGGCTAACCCACCAGCTGCAAGATTATGACCTGAGCTGAAGTCAGATGCTTACCTGACTGAGTCACCCAGGCGTCCTGGGTCTTCCATGTTTTGTACAAAATTGGGAACTGCATGCTGTGAATTCTAGACTTTGCTGTTCATGACCCTCATTGTCTCAATAAGCACTGAAATTCAGGTACTCAGTCTCCTGTTGAGGATTCCAAAAAAGCTATTGGTTGGGTGTTTTTAAACTAGCCTCCTCTTCTCTCCATGTTTGAGCCCTGTGTCCAGCCGCACTACTTTTTCTGTGCAAAATGTGGTCAGGTTCCTTGTTAGTATGTGCGTGTAAAGTAGAGGAAATGATATGAACCTTAAATTGGTGTCTCTAGCTGCATTAAATGATGCAAACCATACAAAATTCTCAGCAGAGCGCTGGAAGAAAAGGTGTTCTTGGAAGCTCTCAGAAGCTCAGATGGTGGTCCAGATCCGCTCACTTCCTGTTGATGGTACTTCTGGAACACTCGCCATGGTTGGCGGAGAGGAAACCTTGCAGGGGGGTGGTGGGAAGGTAAGCCCAGCAGCCCACATCTGGCAGCTGGCCTGTGACACTGGGATCCGTGAACACCAGCCCCAATGCTGCTACTCACAGTCTGCGTTGGGACTGGCCTCACTGCATTATTTACAGAGCCACCCATGAGGCTCCCTCAGTGGGCGCCGACTGGGACTCTCTTGTAGCTGATGTGGAAACTTACCGTCTGTACTGGACATGAGTAACAGGCACAAGTTCCAGATCTAATGATACCTTAGTGTGTTAAATTCCTCGTGTTTTACATCCGGTGATTGTTTTCAATCAGGTCTACTTCATGCTATTATATTTCAGTAATGTCTTAATTTTTGTTATTTCTCCAGTTAAGTCTATCACTGTGGAATCTTAAATACCATCGATTAAATGCTGGCATTATACTTAAGAGTATTCCATAAAATGTGTCTTTAAAATGTTTAACAGGTAATATATTGAGAGTTTTAAATGCAAACTGTACAAAAGGTTAGACAATACCATTCTCCCACTTTTCTCCTGATGCCCAGTTTACTCTGATGTGTAAGTTTCAAAAATTTTAAAAAATCTCTTCAGAAATAGGTGATGCATCTGTAAAGCAAATCCATATACATTCATATTCTTGTTTTACATAAATGGTAAATGTACGTGCACACTGGTCTACTCCTGGTTTCGATCATGTAGTAGCTTTTATGGAGTGCATTCTCTATTTGTACATAAAACCTTTTTCAATCCTATCCTACAATGTGGTGTGTTGTATTATTTATTAACAGTTCCATGAGGATATTTCTAGTTATTTCTGAGCTTTTGATCTTAAAAACAATAAGTAAAAGTCTGTATATGTCACTTCACATGTATAAGAGTATCTATAATAAATTCCCAGAAATAAAATTGCTAAATCACAAGATACATATATTAGTATCAACTTCCATCCTTAGCCACAATATGAGAAAATTGCTATACTTATAAAAATGCCCCAATTCTCACCTATACACTGTGCTACTTTTTATTTTTCTACAAATTAGAGATGTGAAAAATAATATAACTCTGACAATTATCTTGTTATGAGAGGTCAAGCCTTCTTTCCAAATGTTTGATAGTTATTTGTATATTCTTTCCTTTTCTTTCAAATTTCCCACTGATTTTTGCCTGGTCCTTGTTGATTTGTAAGAGCACTGCATGCATTGGAAATAACAGCATTTTTCTAGAGGTGGAATGTAGTTGTTTTCCTCAACTTCTTTCTTTCCTCCTTTTTTTCTTTCCTCCTTTCCTCTCTTTCTTTCTTTCTTCCTTTCTTTCTTCCTTTCATTCCTTCTTTCTTTCCTTCCTTCCTCCTTCCTTCCTTCCTTCCTTCCTTCCTTCCTTCCTTCCGTCCTTCCTTCCTTCCTTCCTTCCTTCCTTCCTTCCTTCCTTCCTTCCTTTTCCAGTATAGTTAACATATAGTGTTACATTGGGTTCAGGTGTACAATATCACTGTATTCAACAGTTCTTTACATGACTCAGTGCTCTTCATGGTAAGTGTATTCTTAATCCCCATCACCTACTTCACCCATCCCCCACCCACCTCCCCTCTGGTTTGTTCTCTATGGTTCAGAGTCTGTTTCTTAGTTTGTCTCTTATTTCTTTGCTTATTTGTTTCATTTCTTAAATTCCACATTCAAGGGAAATCATGTGGTATTTGTTTCTTTGGCTAACTCATTTCACTTAGTATTATACTCTGTAGCTCTATCTTGTTTCAAATGGCAGGAATTGATTCTTTTTTATGTCTGAGTAATATTCCTTTATATATGTGTATATATGTGTGTGTGTGTGTGTGTGTGTAACAGGTGTGAGGTGATATCTCATTGTGGTTTTGATTTGATTTCCCTGATGCTGAGTGATGCTGAGTATCTTTTCATGTCTCTGTTGGCCATCTGGATGTCTTCTTCGGAGAAATGCTTTTTCATATCTTCTACACATTTTTATTTTTATTTTTTATTTTTGTTTACTTTCTATAACTTCTTTATTTTTTATAATTTACATCCAAGTTAGTTAGCACCTTGTGCAACAATCATTTCAGTAGTAGATTCCTTAAACCCCTTACCCATTTAGCCCATCCCCCTCTCCCACAACTCTCCCAGCAGCCCTCCATTTGTTCTCTATATTTAAGAGTCTTTCATGTTTTGTGCCCCTCCTTGTTTTTATATTTTTTGCTTCCCTTCCCTTATGTTCATCTGTTTTGTATCTTATGTCCTCATATAAGTGAAGTCATATGGTATTTCTCTTTCTCTGACTAATTTAACTTAGCATACCACCCTATAGTTTCATCCATGTAGTTGCAAGTGGCAAGATATCATTGTTTTGATTGCTGAGTAATACTTCATTATATATATATTCCACATCTTCTTTATCCATTCACCCATTGATTCTTCTGCCCATTTTTAAATTGATTTACTTGGTTTTTGGGTGTTTAATTGTGCCAGTTCTTTATATATTTTGGATGCTATTGCTTTATCGGATATATCATTTGCAAATATCTTCTCCCATTCAGTAGGTTATCTTTTAGTTTTGTTATTGTTTCCTTTGATATGCAGAAGTTTTTTATTTTGATGTAGTCCCAAAAGTTTCAGCCTTTCTAGAAATTTATAGACATACACGTATTCACATCGAATATATATATATATATATATTCATGTGGGGTATATATATTACTTGGTATGAGATATAAAACATTTTCATTATATGGTTTTTAAAAATTATGGCACAATATATGTAATATAAAATTTACCATTTTTACCATTTTCAAGTGTACAATTCAATAGCATTACATACATTAACAATGTGTGTGGTTTTCACCACTATCTGGTCCCACAACTTTTTTATAATCTCCCCCACCCCCAGTCTCCAAATATATTAATCAGTCACTCTCCTTGGACCTTCCCTTCAGCCCCAAGAAATCACTGATCAAGAGACAGATGCTTAACTGCCTGAGCCACCTGAGCACCCCTATGATATGTATTTACTGCATAAGAAATCTAGACACAAAAGTTTATTAAAAAGTAAAGTAAAATCCTTATAACTCTCTACTGCTTGTGAATTAAGTGAAGAGTCCCATGACTATCACTGAATGCATTCTACAATATCTTCCTAAACTGTGTTCTCAATTTTATTGTCTACTGTCTTCCTATGTAATGAAATCAGATTATGTCATCTCCCTAATTAAAATCTTTGGTGGTTTCCCATGACACTGGTGTTGAATTTGCCTCAACCCTTTAGGTAGGCTTGGGTGTCACCTGCTCTCACCTTGAGTGAATCTCCCCTTTCTGTTTTCAGTGAGCAGCCATCTGGTTGTGACTGTGGATGGGCTGTTTCCCCAGATGATTCCCTGCTCTTGATCTCCTGGGTGTGGGTGCCACTAATTCTTGGTGTGACTCCCTCTGAGATACCAACAACCAACCTCACAACCCTTCGCCCACCCTATGTCTTTCACCACCATCTATTGCTGCACCTCTATTAGTGTGTTGATGAAGATCTGTCTCCCTCATTAGACTTTGCTCCTTGAGGGCAGGGACCAGCATCAGTTTTTCCTCACCACCCTCCAGACAGGGCTTAGAGTAGTGCTGGGTCCATATCAGGGACTTACACATGCATTGGCTTCATGACTAAGTGAGCATGCTTTGCTGCAGTCAAATATACACAGCACATTGAGCATAGATCATAACTACATGCCTGTATATCTTTGTTTATATTATTCCCCCAAATCTGCCTGTCAAAATCCTGTCTCTGCTTCAAAGTCTATTCAAATTCTGTTTCCCCTGTTGAAGACTTTTCTGAAAGGTGGGAGGAATGTGTGGTCATCATGGAAACATAAAATTGAAAAAGATGGGACTCTTGTGGTGAAGGGCAGAAGATTACTGTTAGGGAAGATCAAGAGTTTGTGAGCACGCGGAAACAGACACGGGCAGGATGTGCACACCGCACGAGATGCAAGGCCCCCAGAGTGGGGAGGACAGGCCAGGGAAGGCAGGCCCGGGACCGCGGCGTGGAGGGGCTCCCGGCAGCCCCAGGGACGGGGCGGGGGGAGTGGGCAAAGGCAAGAAGATACCAGTGATGGACAAGGGGAAAGAGGTCTTGAGCAAATGAAAGACAAATGAGGAGAAAGGCACCATAGTAAGTTATTGGTCAATGCAATTGACAAACCAAACAAGACAGACGAAGAACAGAAAGAAGGATCCAAGGAAGGAAGGAAAGATAGAGATTACCAACCTCAGAAATGAAATGGGATGTTGCTAGAGACCATGAAGACGTGAAAAGGATAATAAGAGCATATTACAAATAGCTCTACACACATAGATTTTGCACCTTAGATAAAATGAACCAATTCCTTATAAAGCAACAAACTCTCCTAACTCATTCAATATACAAAAAGGTAATTTGAATAGCCTGTAACTATTAAGCAAATTGAATTAATAATTAAAGTCCTGAGGAAAAACTCAGGTTCAGTGGTTTCACTGAATAATTCAACTAAATGTTTTTAAATTTTTAAAAAATGTTTATTTATTTTGAGAGGGAGAGAGAGAGAGAGAGAGAGAGAGAGAGAAGCCTAAGCAGACTCCACACTGGTCACACAAAGCCTGATGTGGGGCTCGAACTCCCAGAACTGTGAGATTATGACCTGAGCTGAAACCAAGAGTCAGATGCTTAGCCCATTGAGCCACCCAGGCACACCTCAACTAAATGTTTGAAGAAGAATTAACATTAATTCCACAGAATCCTTCCAGAAAATAGAAGAAAAGGGAACTTGTGTTACCATGATGCTAAAACCAGACAAAGGAGTACAAAAGAGAAAACAAGAAACTACTATCCCTCATGAATACAGTTATAAAGTACTAGAACACAATGTTAGCAAATAGAATTTAGCAATGTGTTAAAAGAATTTATTTCAGGGATGAAAAGATGGTTCAGTACTCAGAAAGCAGTCAGGGGTGCCTGAGTGGCTCAGTCGGTTAAGCGGCCTACTTCCACTCAGGTCAGGATCTCTCAGCTCTTAAGTTCGAGCCCTGCTTTGGGCTCTGTGCTGACAGCTCAGAGCCGGGAGCCTGCTTCAAATTCTGTGTCTCCCTCTTTCTCTGCCCCTCCTCACCTCACTCTTTGTCTCTTTCTCTCTCTCAAAAATAAAGGCATTAAAAATTAAAAATAATTTAAAGCAATCAATATAATCTACGTTTTAATAGAAAAGTTGTGGTAACATATTACAGGATCATAAAAATTATTTTGTAGAATTCAGCATGCATGCATGATAAACATCTTTCAGAAAAATAAGAATAGAGGGGATTCTCTTCAACTTGATAAAGAGCAAGAGCAAAAGGCCTGTAGCCAATATTATACTGAATGTTTTACACCTCAGGGAACGAGTCAAGGATATTTGTTCTCACCACTTATATTCAACCTGATGCTGGAAGTTCCGTTCTGTGCAGTGAAAAGAAAAGGAAATAAAAGGAATACAGATGGAAATGGAAGAAATAAATCACTGTTTTTGTTTGCAGATGGTATGTTTGTGTAAAATGCCAAGGATTCTACACTTAAACTTTTAGAACTAAAAAATTAGTTTATCAATGTCACAGGATATGAGAGGTACATGAAAAGTCAATTATATATCTATATACTAGCAATATACATAAGGACACCAAAATTAAAAATATAATACCATTTATAATCACTCAAAAATGAAATTCTTTAACATTTTACAAATTTTCTTAGTGTGAATCTGAGAAAACATGTACAGGACTCGTATGAGAAATCAAAAGTCTTAAATACGGAGAGACATGGCTCGTTCGTGGAAGACTCTGTGTAATGTGGATGTCAGACTCCCTAGACTGATATACAGGTTTAATGCAACACATTACAAAATCCCAGGCATGTATTTCCTAGACAGAGACAGGATTATTCTAGGCTTTATATGGAAAGGCAAAGGACTTAGACTAGCTGAACACATTTTGAGAAAAAACAATAAAGTGGGAGAAAGTCTACGGGCTTTGCTCGCACTCAGTCTTTAATCTTTACAACAACGCCGTGAGGTAGGGATCACTATTATTTCCACTTTACAGAAGGAAACTGAGAAGAGAGGGATTGTTACTTTTGGAAGGTGACTCGGCTAGTATGTGGTCAAGGTGAGCTGAACATGGGTCGTCTTTTGGAGATTCTAGAAGAATCTTCCTGTCCTTTTAGGAGTCTATCTACAACCTGATCCAATTTGAGTTGAAGTTCTGTCTTTTGGAGGGTTCAGTTGTGGATTTCGATTTGTGGACTCCTGCAGGTGGCTTTGTGTTTACCCAGTGTTAGCATCAGCCTCTTCCTGCTTGAAGAACAGGGTCATTTCTCAGCAGCTGTCCTAAAAGCACACCTATTTAAATATATACTGATACACAGAGTTCTTTGACAAAAAGGATATAGAAGTCAAAATATTTCTCCTGCCAGCTATTTAGTTGATCAGCATGGAATATATTGCATTTTAAGACGTGATTCAAGTTGGGGAGTTCTTGCCTCCCACACGTTTACCTTCCCCTGGGTGCTGAATGCACACTTTTTCTTCTCACTTATCGGAAGTGTTTCCTGTGCAACTGTACCTCACTTTCGCAGCATGTCCCCAAAGACCACCTGCACTATGTCCCACCAGCTCCTTCCTGAGTGTGAGTCCCAGGTCTCCTCACCTGAATGATTCCAATCATAATTTTTTGCAGAGATCTCTGTGAAAATGGGGAAGCTCAACTCCACAGAGAAAAAAATGTTCCTGAACCTTTTGTCCTACATGGAAACTCATTGAGATCCTTTTAAATGTCTCATGGTCCTGAGTGTCAAAAGCACAGGTGACAAGTACTACCAAATCTATTAGCTCCTGGATTTAATGTGTGTGTCATATATGCTTTCCCCATCATTCTGTTTACAGTAAGAGGATCATGAGACTTGTATCCCTTGGTTGCTGTATGGCCTCAATCATGTGCACTTTGTTTTTTCACCATCTGTTTGGAGGTAAGTACATTTATGTCAACCTGAGTTAAGAAGCTACAGAGCGTGGGCAGTGGGACTGGTGTTTGCTGTGGAATCTACCGGCACCACATCCTGACAGGCCGCACCAGCAGACTTCCTTCCTTCCTCTCTGCTGGTCCGGAGGGAGTTTGGTGATTGCTGGGCAAGCACCACAGGGCCTTTCCCGACTGCTCATCTGTGTGTCTTCCTCTTGCCATGTCACTTTGGATATGTTTGCCCCTAATTTTTACTCGGAGATGAATCAAATGGTCTGTCAGTGTTGTTCAGTGGAGATTAGCTACTTTCTACGATGAGACATACCCTCAGGAAAAGAAGTATCCCTTCAAAATCATGAGAGAATGGGTCCCACCCACATAGTAGGAAGGTAGCAGACTTGGGGGTTTAAGGCCCTCTCTCAGCGAACCTTGGGTGGCAACTGGCTTCCCATCTTGCTCTTCAGACAGCTTCTTGGAGGCTCATTAATTCCAGACTGTCATGTATGTGTCAGCAGGGTTGGTTTGGACGTAGCTCTAATGCTGAGAACATTTTAATCATAATAATAAAAAAAGGTTCTTGGCCAGAATCAGTTTCTCAAATCCTTATTCCAATTATTGAAAATAGTTTTGCTTTAACAAGCATGCTTTCCCTCATCGTTCTGCTTCTCATCTGGCCGTTCCCCCGTGAAGTCATAACCTTGTGTTTACAGCAGGGCAGTGGTTACCAAGATGGAAAGGATTATGCTATCACAGATGCCCAGCCCTGGGCACGGGCAAGCGTGCAAGGCGTGCAAGGCGGAGCCAGGCAGCCCCTGCACCCATTCCACAACCACCCCGTCCTGGTCCAGGGCCCCTCAGGCTAGTTGTTCTGCCTCACTCAAGTTTATTCCTATGGTTTGTCAGTTGTGGCCTTAAAAGTTTGGAGCCACAACTGCTGGACCAGCTGTTATCTGTTGTCTCATGGATTTGGGGATCTTCTCTGGGAATTAGTTGAGGCCAGGCTTTCTGGGATACCTTTCAAGTTGGGAAGCTCTATAGCAAATGAACTCAGGGAAGGCAGCTGCAGGAAATCTGGCAGGGACAACTGTATACTTCACTGAGAACAGGAATGGAGCCTAACGATGTACTTGGATGAGTTGGAAGGAACAGAGAGCTGGGAGGACAGGGAAGGGAAGTTTCTATGTTTAAGGCTAACCTTGCTGGGAAGCTCACAGAGGAAGAAAGCTGTGGTCACAAAGTGTCAAGGAATTAAACTTGCTGGGAGACATCTTGACAAATTTAGCCTTTTGAGTAATACTCCTTAAAAGAAAACAAAAGATGCAATTTTCACAATGCAATAACAAGCACAGTAAGATTTTTGTTGGTCTGTCTGTCCAGTTTTTGAGCTTGATGTATTCCTACATTGTTGTTACCATTGCCATGGGCAACTGAAAACCAAACTGGACTGCTGTTCTCCTCACCCTGAGGGTCTGTTGGTTTTGTGACTGTTACATCCTTGATCCCTCTCTGCTGGATCATTCTGCCATTTCAGATGGGGGACTACTTCAGTCTTTTGGTCTTGGGCCAAAGAGGCCCAAGGTCTCTGGGCTATCTAGCGTATGCAAGCAACTTTGCTTTCATAGCAAGGCTGGACTTCCCTGGCACACCCTCAGCACACGTCTTAGCATCTGTGGCCTTCTGAGCTTTTCACAAAAATATCCAACTTATTTCTCACCAAATTCAGTAGAAAAAGAGCAGGCTTAGGAACCGCTGTGGACAAAACCTTGCTTCCTAGGTAAATGGAAATTAGCATGACGTTGTATGAATGGTTTGGGATGAGCAAATGCAAATCTACTGACCTTTGGCTCAAGCCTGGCTCTGGAGTGTTAGGGCCGTCCCTGAAAGGAAGTTCTTTTAAACCATCTGATGAAGACGTATGGGAAAAGTTACTCTGCTTTTGCCCTCATGTAAGAATCCCTTTGGAGAAAATAACAGCCCTGGCATGAGAAAATAATTTTGAGGCATGAGAAAACTGAAACATTGTTCAAGGACTTGGCAGATCTGTTTTCTGTATTTTCCTGTTCGTATATGTTAGGTTAAGTAAGCTAGGGGTGAGGAGTCCAACCTGTTGCCCATGGGCTTGCTTTGACTAAGAGAGCACACAGTGTCTCAGTCTTGACGGAGCCTGTGTCACATGTAATTGAGGAGTAACCACCATGAAGAATTCTTGGGGTGAAAGATGTCAGTGTTGAGCTGGGGGCCACTGCAGTGTTTGTGGCTTTACTTCTCATGTTAGGCTGTGAACTATAAATCTGTACTTCATTGCTAAGAGGTCATTACATTTTCTATAGATAAGGCTCATTTTATAATAACTATTGGCCCCGTATTAAAACATGGTGGTAGGCATTCACAGGGGATCAGCAGCAAGCCTGGCTCACAGGATCCAGGTTTACTGTTGGGGGAGGAGACTTTCCAGGGTGAACTACTTGGGTAGGTTTGCTGAGGGAGCCTGATTGCTGTTGTAATTTATATGCTTAGTGTCTTCCTGAATATGCGTCTGCGATTAACAAATGGATCTGATTTCCTCATCACAAAAACACTCTCTGAGTCATTTTGCTTCCCATGCACTGCTCTGAGGACATGACCATCAACCCCCTTCTGGGAGTTTGCAGATGAGAACTAGAGGTCAGCTGGAATGAGCCGAGCGTCAAGACCTGCATCCCTGGGGGTCCTGCTGAATTTTGTGCTGAGAGGTGGCAGGTTTTGAATAACTAAGTGCAGTGGACATCCTTTTCTCTGCGTGTTGTGTCTCATCCTCATAAGGTATTCAGGGACAATGACTTCAGTTAGGAAATCAACACTACAACTGCTAGCCTATCCTCCCCACAGGCATGTAACAGGCAAGATGGCTGGCAATTGTGGAAAAGAGTTTCAAATGGCAGAAATGTAGTTAGTTTTGAGACCATTCTGGATAATTGCTGCTGGAGAGTTGAAGCTTTTGGTAGAAGCTTATTTCATGGGCAGATGCTACTGTGGAGCCAGAAGTAATTTAGGTCTGCAAATTGGCCCTGTTCTAAAAGTGGTTGCTGCGGATGACTTCAGATTTAAGAATCCACTGCCAGATTGGATGAAGCCTATCAGAGTCTCAGATCTGTTACAGTCTCTCCTTACCATTGCTTGAGGAATGATTCAGATAATTAGAGGTATGCTTCCATGAGATAAGTGTATCCAATTGTACTTTTGTATTTTGCCATTAAGATGTCTATTTTTCACTCCATTTGGATTGCCTCCTGAGATGCAGAGAAAGCCGACAAGTAAAACTTGTCCTTTTGAGGATGGGTGAGTATGGCACCTTCCTGTGTCTCTAGGGGACCTGTAGCAGGAGACGTGAGGTTTCTGAGATGATGTGTCAGAAAGGCATCCTATCACATCAGCTTCTTTGAGCCTGAGAATTTTGACTTGTGCATTAGTATGTATCTTATAGGGCGGTTGATTTATAGTGCAAATTCTGGGTAATCGCCCAGGCTTAAAATTTTTTTTAAATGTTTATTTATTTTTGAGAGAGAGAGAGAGCAAGAACAGGCAAGCAACCGAGGTGGGGGAGAGACACAGAATCCGAAGCAGGCTCCAGGCTCTGAGCTGTCAGCACAAAGCCCCATGTGGGGCTCGAACCCACAAATGTGAGATCATGACCTGAGCTAAAGTCGGACACTTAACTGACTGAGTCACCCAGGCACCTTAGCCCAGGCTTTATAAGTCACTTAGACATGAAACTGGGGGTTCTTAGACAGAAGAGCAATGATAAAGAAACTTTCAGGAAGAAGGAAGAATTTGGGTGGGACTTGTGTTAGTAGGAAGAATTGAATCTGAGAAAAATTAAGAGTCCAGATTCTTGTTGGATGTGCTTCCCAGACATTCCTAGATCTTTCTATTTTAGCCCTTTTGGGAGCTTTGGAAACTACAGATCCCTACAAACCTCCCCCTCCCTTTGTTTGTAACCTTGAGCCTCACAGCCTGCCCCTCTTTGGGACCAGTGATTCTCCTTCCCGACCTGCTCTGGCCTTGAAATTCTCCCCCCAAGCCCATTTCTCTTGCCATAGCTCAATCCTTGTGAGCGCTGGACTCCTCCCTTCAGAGCCTTTTCCTGGTCTTGCTGCTCCTGCTCTCAGCCGCTCCTCATGCAGCTGGTGGTGACACCTGTTAGTGACAGCTGCCACAGGAACAGTGGTAGCTAACACTGAGTGCTTGATTCCTGTAGGACAGGTGCCACTCTAAGTACACACTTTGTAAGTGTTAATTGATTTATTCCTCCCAACAACAATCCCATCTTACTAATGAATAAAGAGAGAGGTAAGAAACACATCTAGTATTGTAGTAAATTAAGGTTTAAGCCCTGGTGGTTTGGCTCCAAATTCCATGCTCATAATTATGGAACTGTATGGAACCAAATCAGCTCTTCAATGTGGTGGCCATCTTACATCCTTTGTGAGCACCTGAAACAAACTTATGTGTCTTGTTTGTCCAAAAACAGACAGTACAGTGGCTTTGGGGAGGCTGACCGCAAATTGGATTGAGGATCATCAAGATGATAAAACCACTTTACACTGGTGTGTGGTTTTACAGTTCACAAGCCCCTGTCACATCCGTACCCACATGGTTCCTTCCCACTGTCCTGTGCAGGAAGACTCAGCATCTCCTGACATCCCTACCTGATAAATCAAATTGTCCCCAGGTAGTTCACTTGCTTTCCAAGGCCCGGAGACTGGAAAGCACTGGAATCAATCCTAGAACTCAAATATTTTTTTCTCCTTCTTCTTTTTTCTTTCTCTAAGTGAACAGAGAGATTGTGAATAGATTTTGCCATAAATTCGACACTGAATGACTGGCTGGGCTGCCTGGGGTGTCTGGTAAGGAAAGATTTTGAGAATAAGTTCAGTCTCAGTGGGGATGTCCACATTCTATGTCCACGTAGGGTACCAGCCTCTGCTTTGGGTCCAGTGAGCTGTCGTTGCCATCCTGTGTGAGGAGACTTTCTCTGAGGTTTCATTTTATGCTTTCTGTGGAAATCATCAAACAACATTGCAAGTAGCCTTTTGGATGTTTCTCTTCTCTCTTAGGGGGAGTTAGCATCAGTCTATGGCATGCTGCCTCCATGGTCCTGTTCAAGTCACTTCCACGCTGATGTGGAGGTTTGGTGAATGGGCAGAACCTTCCTGGGATGAACACTGAGTGTCTCTGAGGACTGTTGGTGTGGCCAGGGCATCAACAGGACGGAGTGCCTGCATGAGTTTTCATTCACTGTGGGTTTAGGTGAAAAGCTGCAGGGTGATACACACACATTGTCTATTTAACATGGCAGCTCAGTGTTGTAGAGAAAGGGGAAACGGACGAGGGTTGATCAGTTCTTACACAGAGGGTTTCAATGCTCATATTGAGTCTTAACACTTTTTAGTGCTTCCTTGATTTTTGCACTGCTTGAGAAAACAGTGGAACTTTACTACAGTCATTGTTACCATGATGCCGGACGAAGTGGATGGCTGACCAAGAGCACACAGTGGTGCTGGTGTGAGGCACGGAGCTCGCACAGCACACAGTGCAGATAGGGGTAGAAGACCTCATCTCTACCACACTGTTTCTGGAGGAAAACTCCAGGAATCGCTGCAGAGGCAGTAGGTCAGCCATCTTCTAGGAAAGCATCATAACCCCAGAACACTAATAAATGCGAATCTATGGCACACTCTTGAGCTATTGTGCATCCAAAAGCGATTATGGAAATTATGCTGGTAAATCTCAATTACTTCCACATTATCTGGCTCTGCTCCAAGACTACTTTCCTTCCCATCCCTCCCCTGTCATGCTATTCTTTTCATATCCATGGGGTTCCGACAATATGTGGTAAAGTGTACAGATATGAAATGTGGAGTTGGCATTTCCCCCATAATTATCTCTCAATCAGAGGACATCATTTTAGCAAGACTCTGCTTTCAGAAATGGGGTTTAGTGAATCCCTCTAAGTAGATCAATCTTCTTTTTCCTCATTGTTCTGCTGAGTTTTTATAAGACTGTGCCTTACATACCCATTGTCCTTCAAGTTCCTTTCTGTGCCTAATTTTTTTTAAGCTTCTCTTTCTTTAAACTTAAGGAAAGTAGCATTTAAGTTTTTTTTCCATAGTTTGTAAATCTTAGTTTATGTTCAAGCTGTGGAAATCATCATTCCAAACAGTTTGTTCTGGAAACAATTGTTCCTATCTAAACATATGCTAGCCTTTTGTTACCTCTTTACATTACCCACTGTTTATTTTCCTTAAATTAAATTGCTCTGCAAGAATTAGGTTTTTACAGCATTCAAATTCTGCATAATCTCTTTCTTATTAGGTATACTGTGAGGGACTATGTGCTGTTTTCTCTCCTTTTTAGAGTTGAGAAAAACAATCACGACCTAAACCTAACAGGATGTTTTAAGACCATCATTCTGTTGTCATTAGCTCTTGTTACCCACCAACTCCCACTTTAAAAAACAAATGTCTCTTTTTCTTTCCTGGAAAGCAATCATGGGTGGGTAGGTAGGGAGAAGGTTGACCGGCAAGCTAACCTCAGGTCCCATGAGCGAGTTTGCCCTCTAACCCAAGAATTTCAGCTAATTTTAAGGTTTCAAGCATTACCCAAGTTCAGCCATGGCATTTGTCAAGCATGCGACATGCCAGGAGGCCTTCCCAGGCTGCCCAATCCACGCTGCTCCCTTCTCTGCTCTCCCTTTGTAGTCTGGCAGCCACCGGGCAAGATGTTTGTCCCTGTGCCTCAGATTGAAACAGAGATCATAGTTATACCAGCCTCAGGGTTGAGAAAACTACCACAGAATATTTAGACCATATCTGCACATGGCAGTGCTGTAAGTGTTTATGATGATTCTCTTTAATGTTATTGTCTTGTTTTATTTTCTCCTTAGCACTTATATCATCTTATGTACCGTATATATATTCTTACTTTGTTTATGTTCTGACCCACTAGAAGATAAATTTCATTAGGGTACTGATCTTCGTTTGGTTCACAGCTGAGTCAGTGATGCCTGGAACAGAGTGAACATATGGCAGGTGCCCGTGCATGGTTCAGCACATAAGAGATACCAGCATGGTGTGTAAAGGTCAGCAAAAAGACCACAGAAATCTGAACAAGGTTTAAGTAGAGCCTAGAAAGATGCAATTTTGGAGCTTCCTATTTTCTCAGATGACTTCAGTACCAGAGACATAGTCTTCTTGGGTTGTTGAGCGTTTGAAAGATAGGGCTAAGAATTGAGGTGATTTCCAGGGTTAGTGTTGAACAGAGTATTTGCATCCCCTTGAGTATTAGTCAGGAGAAATGGGGAATTTGCACCAAAGTCACTCAGAATTTCACAACTCAATAGTGAGAAGAACCAGAGAAGCAGCAGGGCAAGATTCCTGGAGAAAGCAATGTGCCACATATCTGTTCAAGTCAGCATCCGGCCTGCTGCACCCAGGTGCTGCCGCATTAGGAAGCATGGACAACACAAAATTTAGAAAGTGATGGTCCTCTGGGGCACCTGGGTTGCTCAGTCAGTTGAGTGTCTGACTTTGGCTCATGTCATGATGTCATAGCTCATGAATTTGAGCCCTGTATTGGGCTATGAGCTGACAGCTCAGAGCCTGGAGCCTGCTTCAGATTCTGTCTCCCTCTCTCTCTGCCACTCCCCTGCTAGAGTTCTGTCTGTCTGTCTGTCTCTCAAAATAAATAAACATAAAAAAAAGAAAGCTATGGTCCTTTATCAGGAATTGCTTATTGTTGACTATGGAGGAAATAAGATTAGTATCCAATAACTGAAATGCAATTTAAGAAAAAAATTCATCTCATATTTCTCTTAATTCTAATAAAACTCTGGGCTTGCCTCAAAAAATGCATCTATGAAGATCAATGCACAATGTCATCCATGAGTTCAGAGCTTCAAAGACATTCTGTAAAGCTTCCAGGGACACCTTAAGGCCATGACTTCTTGGATTGGAATTGGTGATGTAATCCAGGCCTGTGGGTGACAATCCACTTTAATTCACTATCTGAAAATGTTGAACTCTCTTCTGAGTGTGAAGCTCATTAAGCTGGAAAGTTGAATGAGCTAATGTTCATGACTGATGTTAATGAGAAGACATAAGGTGCCACAGAGGATCAGAGAGCACAGAGCCTTCATGGTGGTGAAGCTGCAAGGAGATAATCTGCCACCTGGAGACAGAGCATCGGCGGCAGAGAACTTGTCAGCACATAGCCAACGGGAAGTGCAAGCCTACATTTTGGAGACAAAGTCTGACCAGCACATACAGAGGAAAATAGTTTCAAACAGCCACCAATATCCACCTTTCACACTGAGAGATATCTTTGTTTGACTCAAATGCTTGTGGAGAGAGCAGTCTGACTGGCTGGACTTGGTTCTTTGGCGGTCCTCTCCCTCAGGTGGTCTAGGTGGCCTGATGAGGCCTGTGTACATGCTCTTGCCAAGCCTAGCCTGGCTTCTAGGAAACACCAGGGTGAACAGCTTTCCTGGCTTTGCCTTCCTCACCTGTACTGCACAACCTTGTTCTCCCCCAGTGGCTACCTCTTTCACTGTGCTATTCGTAGCCCTTTCTGTGGCCCCTGTCCCTCTGCACATCTCAGTTGGCCTGGGTCCCATGTATCTTCCACATAAAACTTCCACATAGAACTTCCTTGTTCTAAAATTCATTCATAAGCTGACAATTTCCAGATCCTTGTGTCCATTTCTGGCCTGTGCTCAGAGCCCCTTGCTTACACCTCTACCTGCCCTCCTGCCATTTCCATTAGAATATCTAATAGCAATTTCAAAGTCAACATGGATACCACCTAAGTCTTGATTGCTACTACCCTTCCTCCTCCCTAGAATTCCCATTTCAGGAAATGAGACCACCACCCACTCAGTTCACTTAGGTTGAAACAATAGAAGCTTCTGTGCTTCCTTCCATCCCCACTCCCACATGTCCACTCCGTTGACAAGCCCCATTTCCTCTGACTTCGAGCACACTGGAGCATCCTCTCCCCCATCCCCACTTCTGTCAGTCCTGCGTATCCTGTCTGGCCTGGACCGGCAACAGGTCCTCATGTGGTTTCCCTGTCACCACCTGGCCTTCTCCAGTGCCATCTCCACACCTGCCAGAGGGTCTTGATCAGACTGCAGCATTGCCCTGGACAGTAGGCCTGCATTCTCTCCCAACAATGGACGTGGTTGGTCTGCTTTATCCTAGTTTTCCAAGCTCTGTCTCTGTTTCCCTGCCTGACCATAGGCCTGTATTGCACTCCTTGGAGCACAAGCTGGTCCCCATTGGGGGTCCCCTGTGGTGTCTATTCCTCTGGAATGTTCTTGCCCTCACTTCACCAGGACTGGGTCTTTTCTCATCCAGGAGACATCTCCTTGGAGATACCTCTCTGAGCAAATAACCTAAGGGAACCACCCACTCTAGGGCACCCCTTGCTTTCATGTTTTGCCCTGCAGTTAACAGTGTCAGACATGTTCTTGGTGATTCTGTGCTTTGTTACTATATCCTTCCCCAAATGGCATCTATGACATGAGAAGAGAGATGTTAATTGTCACCATAATGGACAGATGTCTCACTGGGAGAGAGGGCACAACTCAGAGCCTATGGTCTCTAAAGAATTAGCTCAGGAACATTCTAGGAGCCAGAACTCATTTCTCTGGCTGAGGATGGATGTTTCTTTTTTCTAGTGCCTCCCTCACCTGGTGGGATGGCTGGTGGGGACCTCAGGTTCCAGTGGGCCTAGGTGGGGAGGGAAAGACAGGCAGCAAATGCCTTCTCCCTCCAGTCTAAGCTTTCCCCATCCTCCCCTCAGCATCCCCAAGATACAGATTCAGAGAGCCTCAGGGAAACTCCTCATGTCCCCAGGACACTTTCGTGACAAGGATTTTGTGCTTTAGATCTTTATTAGTCAACAGAGCACCGTGGTTACAAGCATTGATTCCAAGGTCAGTGAAAGGGTGGGGGGAAAAGAGTGGATGTCATAGAGAAGAAAAGACCTGGGGGCATTTGAGGAAATATGGCCTTCAGGGGGGCCCACTGTGGGGCTCTGGCATCTGCGGGTGAGGACCTGGTACGACACCACAGGGGAGTGGGGATGAGAAACAGGAGGACACGGACCCAGGCTGGGGAAGCCGCCCAGGGTCCTGGCCCTGCACCACTGCCTCCAGTTTACATCCTTTCCTCCCACCTTCATGACCCCAAGGTTAATTCTTACTTGTTTTTTTCAACTGGTCCCAATAGAGGGTCCTGGAGCCCTCCCCTCTCTTCTCTGTACACTTTAGTCAATTTCATTAATCATGTCTCTGGAATGTAACTTATAGTGATCCACTGACTCTAAGATATTATGAAATATGACACATTCTAATTTCATAGATGTTAAAGGTGATACTATACAGAATGTGCCATTTAGAACCAATGAAATGGGGTGGGTTTCAATATACAGCCTCCTTGAACTTCCCATTTGCCCTGACCTTCCTTGTGAAGCCCAGAGATGCATAGTGACGTGGACACACCAGTCGTGGGGCCGCAGTTCTGTAGATGCCACAGGCTGGTTCCTAGGGTCATGGGATCCGTAGACCGAGATGGGGTGGAAGGGCCTAAAGTCACGCTGGTGAGGTGGCTTCATGCCCCTGTCTGGTCCATAGAAGGTCTGCTAAGTAGGGAGAGTTTCCAGGGGCTCCCAGATCATTCGAAGGAAGGTCAAGTTTACATCTCATCCTTCTGGCATCTTTGAAAAGCAACTTTAAATCTACAAGGGTTTCCTAGACAGTGTGTCATCATAAACTGATGCCGCAACACAATTCAGAGTTTAAACTTGGCTAGAAGCAGGCTCTGCGCATGCACTTTGCAGGGACCTTAGGAGGTCTGCTTCCTCAGGCCAGGATGTTCCAAAGCTTGGAGGTTATTTTTCCTTCAAACATTTCCTAATGCATGTAAGTTTCTTATTAGATACTTGTGTATTCTTAGGATACGCATTGTAATTATTAAGAGTATGTGGCCCACTAAAATCATAAAACGTTCATGCTTCATTATCATGACCAATTAAACTGTGACCAAGTAAGAGAATATGGGAGATGAAGAGAACTTGGAGATTTTTATTAAGTTTTCATTTTGAATAACTTCAGTTTTAAAGAAAAGTTTCAGAGATAATACAGAAAGTTTCTGTGGATCCCTCTCCTATCTCCTTTCAAGTTAATATCTCATATCACCATGGTACATTTGTCAAAGCTAAGAAATTAACATTAGGAAATGACCATTACCTAAATTCTAGACTTGATTCATATTTCACTTGTTTCCCATAAACTCCCTTTTTCTGCCCTAAGACTGAATTGCAGATGTCACATTGCATTGAGTCATCATGTCTCCTGGGTCCTCTCTGGTCTGTGAGAACTTCTCAGACTTTCTTTTTTGTGATCTTGACAGTTTGAAGGGGATTGGTCAAGTATTTTGCAGAATGCTCCTTAGTTTGGGTCTATCTGGTGCTTGCTCATGGTTAGGCTGCAGAGGTCAAGTGCCCATCTCACATGATATCAGGGCACATGAGATGAATATGATTCATCACTGATGAGGTGAATGCTGTTCACTTGGTTAAAGGTTGTCTGCTCTGCCAGGGTTCCCACCATCAAGCCACCATCTCTCCCTTCCCATATCTTACTCACAAGTGAGTACTAAGTCCAGCACGAGCTGAAGGAGGGTCATTAAGCTATTCTTCCTGGAGTAAGAGGGATTTTACATATATTCTTTTGAATTCATCTAGAAGGCGTATTTTCTCTTCTGTCCCATTTATCATTTATTCAATCATATATTTTAATCAGTATGGACTCTTGGATGCTATTTCATTCTTCAGGTCATAATCCAACACTGTTATTATTTTGCTCAGATTATTCCAGCTTTGGCCATTGGGCAAAGGTTGGCAACTGCATTCCTTTGGCATGTTATCATTTACTTGTGTTTTTGAACATTTCCTTGATTTTTTGTCAAAGATACTCTGGATCATCTTGTATTTTCCCTGTCCCAGGCCAAGTGTCAATAATTTCTCCAAGAAGCTTTGGCCATAGTTATGCTTGTTGTGTCTGGGGCATCCCTTTTGCTGGGCTCCCCCAACACACAAAGCTAGGAATATGCGTATAGATCAACCCTCATATACACATATAATTATTTCTTCATCCATTAATATGGATAATCCTGCAGACCAAGATTAAAGCTAGAATTCTCTTGTTTCTTTGTAACATTTTTTGACAGTGAGACTCCTGTCTTCTGCCATATTCATTTATTTGTTCAATATTCATATACATATAAAGTACTTTTAAAATGAACTCACACCTTTATGAGAAACAGTCAACTAGACTACAGTGTGTACATACATAGAGTTTATTATTTTTTTACTTTTAAAATAAACTAATTAAAAATAGTTTTAGATGTACAGAAAAGTTAGAAATGATATAAAGAATTACTGTATAGTCCATCTCCAATTTTTTTTTTAACTAACATCTTACACCGTTACGGTACACTTATTTTTACTATGAATGAACTGTTGATACATTATTATTAACTGAAGTCCATACTTATTTCAGATCTCCTTACTTTTGTCCACCACACCTTTCTGTCCCAGGACCACATCTAGAATGCCAAGTTATATTTAGACCTCATGTCTCTCTAGGCTCCTGTAGGCTGTGACAGTTTCTCAGACTGCTTGTTTTGATGACTTTGGCCGGTGTGAGGAGTGCTGGTCAGCTATTTTACAGATTGACTCTTAATTGGGGCTTGTTGGATGCTTTGTTCAGGATTTGGTTGGTGTTATGGCACAGAGAAATTGCCGTTTTCATCACATCATACCAAGGTTATATCCCATGAACATGACTTATCCTGTTGCTGTTGACCTCAATCACCTGGCTGGTAGTGTCTGTTAGTTTTTTCCACTCTAAAGTTACTCACATCTCCTTACCATCTCTCCTTACTGTCCTCTGTGGAGGGAAGTCACAGCATGAGGAGTGGAGAGTTACACTCACCTCTTACAGGGTCAAACATCATAAATCATTTGCATTTTTGTTTTGCATAGGAGATTTGTCTCCCCCACTTATTCAATCATTCATTTCTTTATATTAGGAGGGACTTATGTTTATTTTATACTTTGAAGAGTCATAATCCAATTATCACATTTTTTGCTTAATTTTACTCTAACTTTATCTCATATGTGGATACATCCAACCTCATCTCATACGTCCCTTGCCCCAGACCTAGAATTAACCATCTCTCCATTGAGTTGTGGTTCCTTTTGTTGAAGAATAGCATTTAAAACCAAGAACTAGACGCTGTATGTGCTTTTTGTTACTGGGGCATTTTTGCTCCTGAGGTTTTCAGCCCCCAGAGGATGTGTGTGTGTGTGTGTGTGTGTGTGTGTAGTTACCCATGTATCTAAACTTATCTATAAACATTTTCTACATTTAACCAGCTATATCTGTAATTAAGTGAAACAGAGTTCAAACTGGTATCTCCAACTCTCATTCACTATTCCATGGACGGTTCTAACTTCCTCCCCTTGCTTATCTGTAACCTTCTGCTCCAACATAGAGAAACTGTGTTCCCAGCACCCACCATCCAATTATTTCACTTTTCAATTCCAGTAAACATCTACAGCATAATTATTAACGTGATCCCTAATGGAAACATTTGTCAACTACAGTAGAATACAAGTGTATAATTTATTTTGCCTTTAATTCCACAGACTTCATTTTTAAGATTACTTGGGTCAGGACTTATTTTTCCTCTAATACCTTCACTAAAATATTACAATTGGTAGGCAATCTGATTTAATGCAATTCTCCACTCTAAATATTGGGATATAGATAGATAAGTAACTGAACCTTGGGATAAAATTTGAGATTTGAAAAGAACCTAAGTAAATAATTTAAATGCTTCAGAGCCTGAAAAGTTGACATTAACTGCTCTGGATCTTTGCTCATGGATTTGTTCAAACAGTGTTCAGGAAAAATGAAGCAATATAGCTATTTTTATCTTTTATAAGGTCAGCAATAGGTAAATGTCTTTGGGAAGAAATAGAAAGGGGAAAAATCTGGGTTGGCTGTTCATTGTGTCCTGTGATGTGTATCCATACATGAACAAAGGCACATGGAGTCATGGTGTCCTTGTAAGTAACTATGGATACTTGCAGAAAGGAGCAAATGGCAATGATTCTTAATTCTGAAAGCAACAAATACATTTACTGGTGTGGAGCCAGCATGATGGAGGTGACACCATCTTAAGATTCTTCCCATTCCAGAAGATTATTTATGTTTTTTAAGTTGAAAAATTATTTCAGGTAATGTTTTTCAGTATTCCTCTTCCCCTCATTTTAATGAACTAAGTCATCTTCTTAAAATAAAATCTAGGGTAGTGAGTTATTTGTAACTCCCTTGCAAAAGCTTAGGCCCCAATATTCCCTTACATACAAATGTATATGCCTATTTGGAAAAGCCTGTCTGCAATGTTCATGTCTTCATGATGTGGTGGCTCTCTCCAGATTACATACAACCATATTCTTCCCTTTGGGTCTCCTACTCACTTTCTAATATGTTTCATGAGCATCTAAGGAAGTGGAGAGGGTTTCACTCTTTATCTCCCTGGTCTCAACTCACGTCAAGAGTCCTCACCTGGCCACATGGCCCCAAAGCTAAGTTATTAGTGTAGCTTTACCTTCAAACATACACTGGTGTTCACAGAGTTCTCAGCACCAAGTGTTTATTGTCTCTCCAAAGAGTTGAGCTTCAAGCAAGAAAATAAAGTTAAGAATGCCATCCTGTTCCTACTGAGGATTTTCCAAATTACCCTTTATCCAAAATATTTGTTACCACAGGGAGCCAATCAGTGACTCACTTTTTAATGCCCTTTAGATTCCTAATATTGATCACTCTCTTGTCCAGCTAGGGAATTCTCCCTTAAAAGTCCAATCACCATGTCTGTGCACAGTTAGATGCAGTTTCCTGTACACAATGCTGGATCCTGACTGTTATACCCCGGAAGCTTTTTTTATTCCATTAAACATACCTGGTGATGATGCTGAAAAGTTCCCTCAGTTCTGGGTCCTGGGAGGATGAATTCCTTTGATACTCCTGCTTAAGTGGGTGTTTTCTTGCATCACAGACCTGGAACTGGATTGCTAATATCCGCCCTTCATAAACAGCAGACCAACTAGAAGATTCTCAGTGTCATAGTGAATACCATTCTCTTCCTAGGGGCTTGGCTGTGTTGGATACCATGCTGCATTACCATGATTATAATTCTTCCTATTTCATTAAGGACTAGGATATGTGTCAATACCTTCAACCAGGCTCGATATCTTGTTTTTACTTTTTTGTACTCAATCCTGAATTTTATATTTGTGAAGTATTTTCTCCCCCAAATGGGGCATGCCTGTGCAAATAACCCTGGCATGTTCATGTATGCCTGCTCCTCTTTTCTGGATAAGCTCCGAGTTAGGGTGGAGACCCACATTAGAGTGAATACACACTCAGGATGCTGTATGGTGTGTAATAGAGAATAATGGGACGGCCCCAGTCTTTCTCTTCCCCACCTCTTACAATTATGTCCATAGTTGTCTCATTGTGTCCATGAGAAACTGGGTAGACATTCCCAACTTTTTCCTCTATGATACTTCCCTTTCCACACAGAATGCACCAAATGCTTGCAGACGTTTTGTCTTTCATAGTTTTGTGTCTTCCCAGCTCTAGTCTCCATCCTGTTGATTATAATTTCAACCTCCTTCAAATCTAACTCGATCCTATAACACTCTAATTCCTAGTTTTGTTCTCTTTGAAACCACCCTTTACCCAGTTTCCAAAGTGACTCATCCTTCATTGGCTTCCCATGAATCGTACAATGAAGTAGCACAAGGCTGTGTGCGACTATCTCTGTTTACTTCTCTATCCATGTTTTGACACTCTCCACCTCCAGCTTGTTGCCCTTGAGGTATGCTGTCCCCTGTGGTAGCCACCAGCCACAGGTCACTACTGAGTGTCTGAAATGTGGTTAGTCCAAACTGAGATGTGCTATATATGTAAAATGCTGGGTTTTGAAGACTTGTTATTAAAAAAAAGAATGTGAAATGCCTCATCAGTACTTTTTATATTGGTTATGTGTTGAAATGGCAATAGCTAAGATGTATGAGGCTAAATAAAATTTAAACTTGATTTCACCTGTTTCTTCTTATTCTTTTAGTATGGCTACTACAAAGCTTAAAATTGTATCTGTGTCTTGTATTTGTGGCTCACATGATATTTTTGTTGGACAGTGCTGCCCTGTGTGTGATGCTGAACACATCGTGCTGTTAACATGCTTTCATACTTTTGTTCTTGATATTCCCTCTGCTTGAAACACATCCTTATCCTTTATATTTTGCCTAAATTATTCCTCTTTCCAGACTGAGTTAAGTGACCCCCACTTGAGTTCCAGGGTATACTTGTTTACCTTTATAACAGCACTTATTAAAAAAAGATGTGTTAATATGCTTGTCTTCCCTGCTAACAGGTGTAGCGACTTTGTTTATTTATTTATTTTTAATCCACAACACCTGCCACTTAAACATAGTGGCATGCAATTGGACTGGAATAACGTTCTGGGTCCTGTGTGGGGATGGGACAGTATGCTATCATTTTGAAGGACACAGAAGTTAAATACTGATGTAATTGAAACTTGCAGTAATATTTTCTATCTCTAACTTGTAAATATATGCACATTGTCATAAAAGTTAGTAAGAATTTATGATCCAGTAGTTGGACTAAGACATAGATCTTATTTATTCAATATGTGCCAGACACTAGCATTTTCTGAGAATCTACATCACATATAGAGCATCTATTGGTGCATTTACTGACTTCAAAATCTTCCACTCTGAGTAGAGGCAATTTTGTGGGCTGGTCATTCATTAAGATAATCTGAATTTCATTACTATATCCATGTTAGAAAATGAGAAGTATGGTATAAATAAAAATTTTTTAAAAATCACAGTATTTTGTTTAAAGTTCAAGACTTCTAGCGATTCTCATGAATTTTCTACAACATTGGCCTTCCCCCCATCGAGTCTATGGTGATGAATATCTTTGGATTAAACCATCCAATTTCCTAGGGGAAGCCAGTCTTTCCCCACTTCAGTTCTTTTGGGGATGCCTTCAGTTTGGGGAGATCACAACCTCAGTCTCTTCTCATCACCAAAGCTATCAGCCTTTTCATAATATTTAGTTCAGGGCTGGACAAAAGGCTTAAACGTAACCCAGACATGTTCAACCCAGGTTCAACCCATTGGAGAAGAGGTCCTTTATTTTCAATGGCACTGTTAACTGTAAGGACCGTGGCAGCTTGGAGCTATTTTGACCCCTTGGTGGGAGCCCGTTAGTCATCTTTGTTGTTTATGCTGGTTTATGTTGAGATTCTGTCACCTGTAGTCAAGAAAGGCATAAAGCACATGTTTTGAGCCCTTGAGCACATGCTTCTTGGACTTGAGCCCAGCCAAAAGGCACTGGGTAGCAGAGGAATTAAAATCTCAGGTTTGCAAACTTGGGCAATTTTCTCATGTCCAAGACTCAGTTCCCCCATCTTTAAACAAGGAATAATCAAGAACCTGCCTCACAGGTTTTTCATAGCAATTAAATGAGCAAATACATACAACATGCTTAGCATAGGATTTGGCCCATAAATATACCAGTCATAAAGGTGATGATGATGATATCATAATAATTCCTCCTGGAAGTTTCTGGAACTTCAAAAACCCTGAATTGTTGCTCAAGATGGGAAGTTTCAAGATCAGGCACTCTTGGAGTTTCTTGTTCTTGTTTTGTTTTGTTTTGATTTGGTCTTCAGGTCCCTCTCTGTGCTGCATCTCACCAGCCGATGGTCCGTCAGCACACAGATCTGGAACCCGTTTCATGGGTAAACAGCCAGATTGTTAAAAAAGACAATTTAAAAGGTTCCTACAATAATTCTCTGCAAAGTCTACACTCAGAGAAATATCTTTTTCATACAGACTATCATTTAAAGATATGGGGTTACTCTCTCACAAGTGACCAGTGGTCTCAGCGTCTGTAATGAAGGGTTTATTTACACGCTGCAATATCGATTATTGGGACACGAGCTCCAGGCATTCTCCCTTCACAGCAAGCTGCCCTAAGAAAGGCGGTTCTTTCCTGCCCGTGGTGACTTGGCCGGTGGTTAACACCCTCATAGGCTGCAAGCTGAAGGCCGTACTGGGGGTTGGTGCATTCTAGAGATACGAAGAGTGGTTTTCATTTCAAAACATAGATAATTCGACAACTCTGGCCTTAACACAGTGGTTTTCATTCTGATGGAAGCCTGGCGGCTGTGATCAGGGGACTGTTAAATCGTGAGCTAATTGCTATTAAATGAGCCTTTGGTGACGGAGAATTGCTGCACTGTCTCAGCAGCCAGCGACCTAGGAGAGAACGTCAGAAACCACTGGGTTTAAGAGACAGAAACATCTTTTCCAAAGTTGCTGAACTACCTCTTTGTACTCAAGTTATTTATCTTGATAAAGTTACGCAGGAATTCAGACTTCAAGATTTTCATGTTTTTATCTTTTGAGTCACTGGGAACATTTCTAGAGTGTGGTGAAAATGTGTCTGCCGCCCTTGGAAGGCTCCACGAAGCTTTCCCTCTCACTTATCTCCCTGGGAAATGTCAGCTGGATTGCTGATGGCTCTGGGATCCTTCAATGTCCAACCGGGCACTGAGTGGAATGTCCAGCACTGCACCGTCAAGCAGTTCTGTTCTTAATCCTGCAAGTCCAGAGGCCTGTGGAGACACAGGCGTTAGCTCTGAGGAGCCACGATAGCATTTTATGTGGCTCTGGGCTGTCACTGGTATTTCAAGCTGGAATGAAGCTGAAAGAAGTCCTCTCCTGTAACCTCCTCATTCCTAGATAAGAAAACCGCGGCCCTGCGAGCACGCCCAGCTGCCCGGCCACGCAGTGGGTGCTTGGCAGAGTTACCGGGAGTGCAGGTCCCTTACTGTGGGGTCAGTGTGCTTCTCCCAACAAGGCTTTAGGAACATTTCCTGACAGGCAGAAACAAAGGAGGAAGCAAAGAGAATTCACATAATGGAGTTAAGATTTGGGTAAAGAATAAAATGCATTTCTCAGAGTCAGTTCAGGATAAGAGCCATCATTTTTTTCTTGAACTTGTAGGGATGTGATTTTTGGTGTACCTTCCACACTCTGGGACTGGAAAGTGTGTTTTGTTTCAGTGGAAATGGTGTGCAGATGAGCACTGAGGGTGGGTGGCTTGGCAGGGCTCAGCAGGCTGGTACAGCTAAGGATGCTTCTGTATGCAGGGCATGACTGGCCAGCTTACTTCTGTGTATCTTATGGAAAAATTAATTTATTAGATTTTGTTTGCTGCATTTTAAACATACACTTATTGGAAGAGAAATTACATTTGCATAGGTTCTGAATTAATTTAAACCCCATGAAGAAAGTCTAGAATTAAAATGAGAAAAAAATTATAGAATTTTAAAATTCTTATTTATTTATTTAATAGTTTATTGTCCAGTTGGTTTCCATATAACACCCAGTGCTCTTCCCCACAAGTGCCCCCCTCCATGACCAGCAGTGGAGCAAACGAGAAATCTGCCAGAAGCCGAGATCCTAGTTTCTGAGACACACAAACCAACTTAGGTACTAATGAATACCAACAATTCTACACAATTCTCATGAGCAGTGGAGTTCGGGTAAGTGATCCTTTGTGTCAAAAATTTAATGAATAAACCTTGATTTTAGAGAGTTTTTAAAGCGTGAATAGGGCACCTGTGGCCAATGGTTGGATGAACCCCTGAAGAGATGCGGTTTGAAGCAAGCAGAAAGAATAGTTGCCATCTTACAGTCGATTCCTCCTTGGTGTTGGTTTATCCAAGCCAGAACATTTTGTATTGATTCAAGTTTATAAAAATAGCGTTTTCAAAACTACAATTTAAGTTTTATAGCATACTTTCACATTTATGTCTTAATCCCTATAATAATTCTATAATGTAGGCAGTTTCCATCTGATTTTACAGATTAAAAGTCAGATTCAGAGAAAAGTGCAGGACATGGAATCGCAGATCAGCATTGGAAACTGGTCCAGCTCTTACTTTCTGGGCTGGTCAGGTTACTTGGTCTTTTGAAACCTTGGTTTCTTCATCTGTGAAATGGGTATCATAGCAATGCTCTCAGCATAGGTGACCTGGGAGAAATAAGTGAGACAGTGTGCACAGAGCTGCACACACAGCTCCCAGAATGCAGTGGGCTCTCAGGAAATGCAGTGCTCCTCCCACTGTTGGTTACAAAGACCACGTGAGGAGCAAGGCTGGCACCAGGCCTGCCAGGCCTAAGTGGTGTGCCCACTGGAACCTGCCATAGTCCCATGAACACCCCCTGAGTCATCTGGACTGCTGGGGACTTCCTTCCTCCTTAACCTGTGTCCTGTGTCATCTGAGAAAGCACAGGCCTGTGACTGGTCACATCCCTTTGGAATCTGTTGCACAAATAATATGTGAGAAACAGATCTTCCCTTGCAGCCAAAACAGAGGGCTTTTTTGAACATGGGAGGTAAGTGTCAGGACTCAAGGTCCCTCTGTAAAGGACAGTGGGCTGAAAACTTCTTTTCCTACTTTGAAGGTTTTCCAGGAGACTGCTGGGCTTGGTGAGGAGGAGAATCCAGCTTGCTGGTCCCCATCCCTCCCAGGAGGGGCTTGCTCTCCTCCCTTTGCCTGGACAGGACCTCTCTGGTGTCCCTGTGTGTCCACAGCATCCGCTGTCCGGGCCTCTGAGGCTGGGCCTCCACGTGGGAGAGACAGGTGCCCGAGCCCCCCTCGACATGTCTACGCAGAAACGATTTTCAAATTGGCATCAGGATGGAGCTTCAGCTGCTTATTTCCTTACAGATGAGGACAACTGACAGGGACACATTAGGGGCTTAATGACCACATTTCCTTTGGGGCCTTTGGACTTCGAAAGGGATCAGTTCCAATGAATATCGGAAGAGGAAGTTAGGAGGAAACAAAGACGGTAAGAGTGTGCGCGTCCCCACCTGTCTCTTCCAGGAGGTCTCTTTTTCTTAACCATGCAATCCCGCAAATAAAGAACAAAAACTTGAGAAAACCTCATCTTTGTACTGAAAACATGAACAGTGTTATACGGAAACCAATTTGACAATAAACTATTATAAAAATAAATAAACATTAAAAATTTAAAAGAAGAAAAAAAAAGAAAACATGAGATTTCTGTCAGGGAAGTATTTCAGCCTTTCTGGGGATGTTTCCGGATCTTTCCTTCCTTCCGGTCAGGGGTTGAGGAGCCCGTGTCCACGCGTTTCTGTCTTTCCTATGGCAATCAGCTCCGTGGCTGGTTACAACTTGCATGAGCTGCCCTCCTTCCTTAACACGTAGAGAGCTCCTCCCACGTGTCCTTAAAACCAGGTCACGTGAGGTGCTGGTCTTCAGTCCGCTTGCATAAAACCAGTGAGGTCCCCGAAGTGTGGAGGACGGCAGTGCTAAGCCAGAATTACAGGAAGTCGAGGGAGTCAAGCCTTGTTCCTCCAGAGGCAGGCCGGGCTGTCCAAGCCACTCCGAGCCACTGTGTGGACAGTTACGGTCACACGTGCTCTTATCATTATTTATTCCAGAAAAATTAAAATATTTAAAAACACAAGCCTTGTTTGTGTGGCCCCAGTGAAAGACACTCAGAAGTATGGCATGCAAACTGAAGCAAAGTCTTTTAAAGAAGTTACAGACTTTGAAAATCAAGTTTCTGTGTAATTCTAAAATTCGAGTTACTGCATTTGTGGCAGTCTATTACCACCCTGGGAATTGTAGTTTGGGTGTTCGCAGATGTTAGTTCATGCTTTGAAATCCATATGTGGGTTGAGATACAGGGGAGGCCAAAAGAAATACCGGTTCCTTACTGGTCTCCCTTTTCCTTCCCACCCTACCTCACACTCCACTCCTGAAGGGTTGCAAAGCCATGGCAGGCTCTGATGGTGTGGGACAGCAGTGCCTGTCACTTGACACCTGTCTGCTCCTCTCCCCCCGCTAGATCCCAAGCCACGTGAAGTTCTGAACACCCAGCTCTCGACACGGTGCCTGGCCCGTAGTCAGCGTTTGGTAACTCATCACAGACGACAGAAAGGAGGGACACCTGGCAGACATGACAGAATATCGGGTATGGAAATGCCCAAGGAGTCCCAGAAGAGACGGTGCCTGGGTGCTCCAGAGCAAGTCGAGAGTCATTCAGGCAAATTAAGCGACATGCTAAGGAGCAGAAATGCAGGTGATCTGAAGACTGGACCATGGTGTCCAAGGGCAAAATAGTGAGTGGTGACTATGTGCAATGGCCCAGAAAGTTAAAAATCCTATGTTGGGCGGAGTAACCTAGACCTCATCCTGCGGTAATGGAGTTATAGGCACCTTTCAGCACTCGCAGGTTCGTGATTCTAGAGGATCACGCTCGGCTCAGTGAAGAGCAGAAAGACCAGGTCAGAGGCTGATGTAGCAGGTGTGTAAGGCAAAGGCACTGTCCAGGGACAGGCAGAAGGTCTGTAACTGGAAGGATGGAGGAACCAGAGGTGGGCAACTTGACTGTGTTGGCAGAGGTGTGAGGAGATAAGGGAGATTCAGGTTCAGATTTGAAAGCGGAGGGGGGTATTGGGGCTGATCATGGGGGTGGGAGGTCAAGAGTAGCACATGTGAGGTGATGAATGGGTCAGGGGTAACCAAGTACTTCTGGATCCACGTGAGGTGCCTGTGGGAGTCCAGAAGCTTCTAGATATATGTGTGGGTATGAAGCTCAGGAGAAAGGCATGAGCCTGAAGTGGAGGAGGCAGTCAATGCCTGGGTGTCAGCCCAGACTGAGGGAACAGTAAGAGGCATCTGAGGGAGGTGGCAAGGGAAAGTGGAAGGACACTCAGGATGGGGAGAGCATGGTGGCAGCCCAGGACAGGGGGACAGACTAGAGACTGGATGGCAGGTAGACCAGAAGGCTTGCAGAAGGTAGTCCTGTCCCTGCCAATGAAGTAGGGAGGATGGAATGATGGAGAAGTATGCCCAATCAGGGAAGTTTGGTTTTGGTTTTGAGATAGGAGAGACTTATTGGCAACAAGGAATTGGAGTCAGGCTGCTTGGGTCCTGGGCAGCGGAGCTGTGTTTGATTTCATCCAGGTTAATTGTCCTGAGCCTCATTTTCTTTACGTCTAAAGTGGGCATTAAAATAGAGTGACTTTAAGATGTAATGAGGGAAATGCACACAAAGTGTAGACTTGAAAACTGGCGTAAACGTTTGTTGTCATCAAGGTTATGACTGTTAAGTGAACCTTTTATGTGGAGGGGACCCTGGCTTCCGTGCTGAATGAGAGGTCGAAAGCCAGCTGGGAAAGGAGGCCGCTGATGAGCAGGCTGCTGGTGGGGGCTACCATGCTTGGCACAGGGGTAGCAGTTGGTCTTGGCAAGTACGGGCATGTCTTCTTCGGACACGCGAGAAGAGGAAGATGGGAGAGATGCCGATTCACCCAAAGTTTCCTTTCTTCTGTCCCTCCTAGCTTACCAGTAACGCTTTCCTCCACAACCCCTTTGGATGAAGCGAAAGGGGAAGCTTCCGATGGGCATCCTGGCACCAACGAACCCTCTGGTATTCTTGGGCCTACATCCGGGCATGGATGGGATGCGCATCTATGTGTGTATGTGCCAGGTGTGCCTATGAGCCGAAGCCTCCCAGGACACAGGAGTGTGTGCAGGGTCACTGAGTTCTTCACTTGCACTCTACAGTCCTCTTCAGCTCCCTCCCAGACTGTCGGAAGATCGGTCATGCTTTGGCACAGGGATCTCTTTGCTTCAGAGGGATTGTGACTCACTGGAGTTGAGAGTCAGGTGTTTTCTTGACCTTTCCTGAGCCACGCCTGGCTGTGACTGATGCTGGTGGCCTGTGGCCCTCTTCAGGAACACGGGCATCACTGGGCGAGCCATTTCTCCAGTTTTCTTTCCATCAGAGTTGGCATGTCTACCATATGTGTGATTCAGAAAGCAAAATCCTTTTCTCTGTAAACAGCCTGACATGTGGTACACATTTACACAAAGAATTCACACAAAGGCATGGGAAGAGAAGACTTTGGTTCTGCATTTAAATTGCTTTTCTTATGTTGTAGGCGTGTGACCTCATGCTTCCATTTTTATATTTAGAAGGTGATTTCATGTTTGCAATATCCTTTTGCAATAGCTGCAATTGGAATGAAACAGTTCTATTCTATATTTTCATAAGAAGGGGGGGATGAATGTGAGAAGAGAGGGACAAATGGCCTGTGGTCTGGAGGAAGCAACGCAGCTAACTCTGCCTGACCCCTGCCTCCCCCCGCCCGTGAAATGTCCGTATGAGCTTGATTCTAATCTCACTTCCCTCCATTTTCTACTTTCTCTATTTCTTGCTAGTTTCGGGTTGTCAAAAGCTGATCCAAAATCCATCTCAAAAGGCTTAATAAAAAATATTGGCGAGTGAACTGCCCACTTCATTTTAGGCTTTTCAATGGCAAAAATGCATGTGAGGGGTACAATTCCAGTGCCAACCTTTTGACTCTTTCAGTTTTCAGAATTCATTAAAGATTTAAAAATAACATTAAGAAAGAATGCTTATGGTAAAAGTCCGTTAAGCATTGACGTTTGTTCAGGCCAGGAAGGGCTTTCCCAAGAATAACATAGAGCAGCCTTACAGCAGAGTAGAGAAATCCAGTGGAAGCTGTTACTCTTGGCATTTCAGTTAATCTTTTATACATGAGTCTGAGGGTAAAGGTTCTGGGTTGCTTTTTGTTCTGAAGAACAGACACAGTGTCCTGGGACCTGTGTTTTACTATTGTGCTTTTTTATATGGGAAACTAGGATGCCATGTTGACTGCTCGCTTGTAAAATGCTAAACTGTGATATCCTGAAGGTGGGGAGTTTAACTTTTCTTGATCCCTTGGGGGAAATTCCACAATTCGTAATGATTTATATATCCGGGGTCTTAAATGCTGAATATAAAAAATTCTGCCCACTCTGAAACTCATCTGTAGCCCTGAAGGTGTGGCCCAGAAGTGGGAGAGCGTGTGGCCAGCTGCAGGCTTAATCCTCCAAGGCACCCCAAGCAGGTGGTTTGAATTCTACTGACAGGTGTTATCTACTTCCTGTGTCAAGGACAGCAGGCTCTCTCCCTCTTGCACAGATACTGGAACCAAAATATTTCTTTTTAAGGAAAACTTTCAAAGCCAAGCAGATTTATTTCTGTCCCACTCTGGAGGCTAATTCCCTATGTGATGTTTGTTACAGCCTTAATCACACAATATCAAAAATGCTAGCTGTGCACCTCACAATGTGCCTGTGGAATCACTTGATTTGCTTTGGCTCAGCTCTTCTTGCTTGCTCAGTAATCTGAATCTTGGCAAAGAAATGGGAGCCAGAGTCCAAGTGCGTATGACTTGGAGTTTGCAACACATGGATATGAGAGTGTGTGTGTGTGCCTGCCCACTAACCCCTTGCAAACAGATCTGGAAATTGGGTTAGAAAAATGTTTACTTTGCATATCTTGGAGGAAAATGGGAGGGGACAAGAGGATGAGCGACCAGGTATTTGGATGAAAAGGGCGTTTGCTGACGCCGCAGCCGGGTATAACCCTGGGAGCACAGGAGGGACCCAGCCTGGCTTGCAGGTTTTGAGTCAGTCCAGAGAGGGAAGACCAAGGGGTCCGAGGAGAGAGCAGGGTAAACACCGTCTGATGTCCTTCTTCACTCCTGTCATCAGCTCTTTGAACCTCTTACCGATCACCTGCTGAGCTCTGGTATGTTTGACGCTGATAGGAACACAATTCCACCCATCCTAGAGTGGTTTCTTGAGAGCACCTGATAAGGGCCATGTGATTCCGGGAGATGACAGGCACCCCCGGACAGATTCCAAGCACGTGTTCACTCCTTGGTGGGGCTGAGTTTAGGGTGGAACATGAGAAGCGTTCACACACAGCCTGCCTTCTGTTTTTTAAATTCCAGTGCTGTATTAGTTTCAGGTGTACAGTATAGTAATTCAACATTTCCATACGTCACGCTGTGCTCATTGTGACAAGTGCACTCCTTAGTCCCCATTGCCTGTCTCACCTGTCCCCACACTTCCTTCCCCTCTGGTGACCATCAGTTCGTTCTCTATAATTAAGAGTGTGTTCCTTTGTTTGTCTCTTTCTCTGTTTCTCCCCCTTTGCCTGTTTGTTTTGTTTCTTAAATTCCGTATATGAGTGAAATCATATGATATCTGTTTCTATGAGGGACTTCACTTAGTATTTTACTCTCTAGTCCATTCATCTTGTTACAAATGGCAAGGTTTCATTCTTCTTTTTATAGCTGAATAATATTCCGCTGTGTGTGTGTGTGTGTGTGTGTGTGTGTGTGTGTACACACCACAACTTCTCTATCCATTCATCAACCGATGGACACTTGGGCTGCTTCCATATTTTGGCTCTTGTAAGTAATGCTGCTACAAACATAGGGGTGTCTTCATATTCTTTAGGTAAATACCTAGAACTGGAGTTACTGGATCAATAGTAGTTCTGTTTTTAATTTTTTTATAGTAATGATTTTATTTATTTATTATTTATTTATTTATTTATTTTTTGAGAGACAGAGAGAGACAGCATGAGCAGGGGAGGGTCAGAGAGAGAGGGAGACACAGAATCTGAAGCAGGCTCCAGGCTCTGAGCTAGCTGTCAGCACAGAGCCCGACGCGGGGCTTGAACACACGAACCGTGAGATCATGACCTGAGCCGAAGCCGGACACTCAACCGACTGAGCCACCCAGGCGCCCCAATAGTAGTTCTATTTTTAATTTTTTAAAGAAATCTCCATCCTGTTTTCCACAGTGGTTGCACCAATTTGCATTCCCATTAACAGTGCAAGTTGGTTTCCTTTTTTTCCACATCCCCACCATCGCTTGTTGTTTCTTGTGTTTTTTATTTCAGCTGTCCTGACAGGTGTGAGGTGATATCCCGTTGTGGTTTTGATTTTCATTTTCCTGGTGATGAATGATGCAAGTATCTTTTCATGCAGCTGTTGGCCATCTGGATGTCTTCTTTGAAAAAAATGTCTGTTCATGTCTTCTGCCCATTTTTAATTGGATTACTTGTTTTATGAGTGTCGTATCAGTTCTTTCTATATTTTGTATACTAATCCTTTATCAGGGATGTCACTTGCAAATATCTTCTCCCATTCTATAAGTTGCCATTTAGTTTTGTTGACTGTTTTCCTTTGCTGTACAGAAAGTATTTTGCTGAATTCCCAATAGTTTATTTTTGCTTTTATTTCCTTTGCCTCAGGAGACATATCTAGAAAAATGTTGCTATGGCTGATGTCAGAGAAATTACTGCCTGTGCTCCTTTCTAAGATTGTTTATAGTTTCAGGCCTCACATTTCGATCTTTAATCCATTTTAAGTTTATTTCTGTGTAGGGTGTAAGAAAGTGGTTCAGTTTCAGTCTTTTGTATGCGGTTGACCAACTTCCCCAACACCATTTGTTGAAACGATTGTCTTTTCCTCATTGGGTATTCTTTCCTGCTTTGTCAAAGATTAATTGACCATATAATTGTGTGTTTATTTCTGAGTTTTCTATTCCATTCCACCAATCTCTGTGTCTATTTTTGTGTTAGTACTATACTGTTTTGGTCACAACAGCTTTGTATTATAACTCAAAGTCTGGAATTGTGATGGATGTCTCCAGCTTTGCTTTTCTTTTTCAAGATACTTTGGCTCTTAGGGGTCTTCTGTGATTGTTTGTTCTAGTTCCATGAAAAATTCTGTTGGCATTTTGATACGGATTGCATTAAATGTGTAAATTGCTTTAGGCAGTATGAGCATTTTAAATATATTTATCCTTCCAATCCATGAGCATGGAATGCCTTTCCATTTTTTTCTGTTATCTTCAATTTCTTTTTATCAATGTCTTATAGTTTTCAAAGTACAGTACAGGTGTTTCACCTCTTTGGTTAGTTTATCCTAGGTATCTTACTGTATTTTGTGCAATTGTACATGGAATTGTTTTCTTAATTTCTCTTTCTGGTGCCTCATTATTAGAGACAAAGATCTATTTCTTTTAGGTTGTCTAATTTGTTGGCCTATAGTTTTTCAGAATCTCTTACAATTCTTTATATTTCTGTGATGTTGGTTGTTACATCTCTTTCATTTGCAATTTTGTTTATTTCAGTTCTCTCCCTCTCTCTCTCTCTCTCTCTCTCTCTCTCTCTCTCTCTCACTCTGCCTGTCTTTAAAAAATATCTGGCCAGAGCCTTATCAATTTTGTTGATCTTTTCAAAGATCTAGCTCCTGGTTTTAATGATCTGTTCTATTTTTTTCCCTTAAGTTTCTATCTCATTTATGTCTGCTCTAATCTTTATTACTTCCTTCTTCTACTGGTTTGAGATTTTGTTTGTGTTTTTTTCCTAGCTCCTTTAGGTATAAGGTTAGGTTGTTTATTTGAGATTTTTCTTGCTTCTCCAGGTGTACCTATATTGCTATACACTTCCCTCTTGTAGTGCATTTGCTGCATCCCAAAGGTTTTGGACTATTGTTTCATTTTCATTTCTTCTTTGATTTATTGGGTGACCCATTCATTGTTTAGTAGCAATTTATTTAACTCCATGTATCTCTGCTTTTTCCAAATTTCTTCTTGTGGTTGATTTCTGGTTTCATAGTGTTGTGCTTAGAAAAAATGCATGATATGACTTCAGTCTTTCTGTGTTTGTTGAGGCTTGTTTCATGGCCTAATATGTGATGTACTTTAGAGAATGTTCTGTGTGCACTTGAGAAGAATGTGTATTGTGCTGTGTTAGGATGGAATACGCTGAATATGACTGTTAAACCCATCTTGTCCAATGTGTCATTCAAAGCCACTGTTTCCATGTTGGTTTTGTTTGGATGATCTGTTCACTGAGGTGATGGGGGTTAGAGTCCCCTACTATTATTGTGTTACCATTCATTAGTTTCTTTATGTTTATTGTTAACTGTTTTATGTATTTGGGTGTTTCATGTTGAGTGCATATATATTCACTAGTTTTATGTCTTCTTTTTGTATCATCCCCTTTATTATTATATAGTCAGATCTGACATTCTTGAAGGTCGGTAATACAGTTAGACTTGGACTGCACAGCAACGACATTTGATGAAGAGTTGATATATAGTGAGCATTATAAGGGACTTTTCTTTTTAGTCATTTGAATTATCAAAAGTTTTATTACTTGGAAAGGTTGCAGACTCCAAAATATATCTGAGGGAACCAAACAACTTCCAAAGAACTGAGGTTTGGTGCAAATTGTTAAAAGAGAAAAATGTATAGGGATTTTAGAAGACCATTCAGAAAGTGGTCCTGTAGCACCTGGTTTTACAAACTACTGTTCACCAGAAAGAAATAAGTATATAGCAATCCCAACAATAAATTCATTGCTTCAAAATAGTTTATGATTTCCATACCTATATCTAAAATGCATCAAAGGACAGGAGAAAAGTTTCTCAGCAAGATGAGTGAATTAGAAAGAGTTTTAAAATATACATGGCTAAACAGATTCACCAAAATCAAAACATAAAGTGAATAATAAATTATTAATATTTGTATTCTGCTTTAAAGTTAAAAAAATGATTTAGCATGCAAAAAGACTTAGGTAAAAAAATCAAAATTAAATGATGGGTAAACATTTTTCCTTTCTGTAGCAAATTGTGATGATGCTTATTTTTTAATTATAAAAGTAACATATACTATTGAAAGCTTAGGAAAAGAAGCATACAAATTAATTTCAAAATTATTTTATGATTTTGGAAAAATATGCCATTATTATTATTATTTTTAAATGTTTATTTATTTTTGAGACAGAGACAGAGACAGAATTCAAGGAGAGGAGGGGCAGAGAGGGAGACACAGAATCCAAAGCAGGCTCCAGGCTCTGAGCTGTCAGCACAGAACCTGACATGGGGCTTGACCTCACAGACTGCAAGATCATGATCTGAGCCAAAGTCGGACGCTTACCTGGCTGAGCCACCCAGGCGCCCCAAAATACCATTATTAACATTTGGTGATACTTGCTTCTGGTTACACACATACACACATGCACACAAATTTTATTTGTCTGCTATCTCTCCAGTGTGCCTCTACTAAAGCATGACTGCGTGTGTGTGTGTGTGTGTGTGATTAAAAATAGGAATGTTCTGTTCTGTATGATGGTATATGCATTTACCCATGTTATTAGAAATTATTTACAAATCATGGGAGGCAGAGGAGGAGCTCAGGATTCTGTAATCACTTCAGATCTAAGCTCTAACCTTCAGCTGTTAACTATGTTCTCCTCCATTACAGTGTCCTGTAGAATGGTGTATGGAAAACTAAGATCATTCTCATAAGGTGGTTGTAAGGATTCTCTGTGTTAATGGGCATAAATGGTGTGCTATACATACTGTGTGTTTCATAAATGCCAGTTACTCTTGTAGATTTTATTTATTATTTTTTTAAAAATAGTTTATTGTCAAATGGGTTTCCATACAACACCCAGTGCTCTTCCCCATAAGTGTCCTCCTCCAACACCACCACCTCCCTTTCCCTTCAACCCTCAGTTCGCTTTCAGTATTCAATAGTCTCTCAGGTTATGCAACCCTCTCTCTCCCCAACTCTCTTTCTGTCTTCCCCTCCCCCTGGTCCTCCATTAGGTTTCTCCTGTTTTCCTGTTAGACCTATGAGTGCAAACATATGTTTTCTGTCCTTCTCTGCCTGACTTATTTCGCTTAGCATGACACCCTCAAGGTCCATCCACTTTCCTACAAAGGGCCATATGTCATTCTTTCTCATTGCCATGTAGTACTCCATTGTGTATATATACCACATCTTCTTGATCCACTCATCATCAGGTGATGGACATTTAGACTTTTTCCATGTTTTGGCTATTGTTGACCTTGCTGCTATGAACACAGGGGTACATGTGCTCCTATGCATCAGCATTTCTGTATCTCTTGGGTAAATCCCTAGCAGGGCTATTGCTGGGTCATAAGGGAGTTCTATTGATAGTTTTTTGGGGAACCTCCACAGTGTTTTCCAGAGCGGCTACACCAATTTGCATTGCCACCAACAGTGTAGGAGGGTGCCCGTCTCTCCACACCCTCGCCAGCATCTATAGTCTCTTGATTTGTTCATTTTAGCCACTCTGACTGGTGTGAGGTGGTATCTCAGTGTGGCTTTGATTTGTGTTTTCCTGATGATGAGTGATGTTGAGCATCATTTCATGTGCCTGTAGGCCATCTGGATGTCCTCTTTGGAGAAGTTTCTGTTCATGTCTTCTGCCCATTTCTTCACTGGGTTATTTGCTTTGTGGGTG
>NC_043714.1:1260791-1316233 GCF_006229205.1 Suricata suricatta
ATTGGCCTATGTGTCTGTTTTTGTGCCAATACCATCCTGTCTTGATGATGACAGCTTTGTAGTAGAGGCTAAAGTCTGGGATTGTGATGCTTCCTGTTTTGGTTTTCTTCTTCAGTATAACTTTGGCTATTCAGGGTCTTTTGTGGTTCCATATGAATTTGAGGATAGTTTGTTCTAGCTTTGAGAAGAATGTTGGTGCAATTTTGATGGGGATTGCATTGAATGTGTAGATTGCTTTGGGTAGTAATGACATTTTCACAATGTTTTTTCTTCCAATCCATGAACAGGGAATGTTTTTCCATTTCTTGGTGTCTTCTTCAATCTCTTTCATAAGTTTTCTATAGTTTTCATCATATAGGTCTTTTACATCCTTGGTTAGGTTTACTCCTAGTTATTTGATAGTTTTTCGTGCAATTGTAAATGGGATCAGTTTCTTGATTTCTCTTTTGGCTGCTTCATTTATTTTTTAAGGTTGATTGTAAGTTTTTTTTTAAATTTAATAGTTTGTTGTGAAATTGGTTTCCATATAACACCCAGGGCTTCTCCCCACAAGTGCCCCCCCTCCATGACCATCCCCCCCTCCATCCTCCCCCTCCCTCTTCAGTCCACGGTTCGTTTTCAGTATTCAATAGTCTCTCATGATTTGTGTCCTTCACTCTCCCCAGCTCTCTTTCCAGGCTGCATAGTACTCACCATACTGAATGTGCCATAATTGATTTTTTTGTTCTTTTAATTTTGTTTCTGTTTCTTGTATTTTTTCACTCAACAGTTTTCAACACACTAACACTGAAAAATCTTATGAATGTCTCCCTTTCTTTACTGACCCAGAATGGATTCCTGGAAGTGCAACTGATGCATCAAAATATATGACTTAGGGCTATGAATTTTCCAGAGAGTTTCCCCTTTGATATGATGGTGTCACTCTGCTGTGATGGACATTAGTGATGTTGTGATTTTGTGCACTTGCAGGAAATAGAGCTGGTGTCTGGAGCAGTGTCGTGTTACTGAACCTAAGATCATGCTGAGCAAACAGTGTAGTGCTTTTGATACAATCAGTTGAATCCCCAAGTCATTCTATGTGGAATGGTTTTGATGTGCTGGAAAAAAGTTTATTTCCAGAACTGATAGAAATTGGTTTATTCAGAAATAGCCTTGGTTATTAATGGCTTCTCTGCCCCTTAGAAACACCACTTCTTTTCCCTCCATGCCCTTTTCTCTCCTCGCTGTTCCCTTAGCCCTTGGCTTCCCTCCTCTGGGCTCACTCTCACCTTGTTCGCTTCCCTTCTGCTGGAACATCTGCTTCATCCCACAGCTTGGTTTGTGAACCAAACTGAACACTCCAGAAAATGCACACCTCAAACTAACTCTAGCTCTCCTGTGAAACATTAAGGAGTTTGGGAAAGAAATGTAGAAAAAATGCTACATAGAAATCTCTACTTCTAGACTTTGCAGTATGGTCTGTCACAATATAAAATATGTCATATCTGGTAGTGTATTTTCTATAAATGTATTTATTTATATTTCAATTATTAAGCCTCATTAATCTCAGATATTGTAAAAAATCATGGCAATACAAAGAAATACAAAAGTCTTCACATCCTAATAAGGCAGACTAATCTCATAAGAGCTTTAAGTAATAGCGAAAAGAGGAGTTTTAAAATGTGTGTGAATATATATGCGCACATATGAACAATATGAAAATCTCAGATAGAACCTTTGAAATAAAGAAATGATTATAAGAGCTTATCCTTTGTCTATCATTGGTCTGGTAGAAGCCTTTCTAGAAGGATAAAAAAATATCTCTCTGTGGAGAGAGATTCTAGGATGTTGGACATTCCCAGTGTAAGACCCTATGATGAATCATTTTTTGAAGTGAATCATTGTCATCCCAAACCCATGCCCCCACTTTGCACGTTAATGATTTTAAAATCAGATTTTCATGGGGCACCTGGGTGACTCAGTTGGTTAGTGTCTGACTCTTGATTTCAGCTCAGGTCATGATCCAGGGTTGTGGGATGAGTTCCCATGTCAGGCTCACAATGAACATAAAGCCTACTTGAGTTCTCTCTGTCTCTGTCTCTCCCTCCTCCTCCTCCTCTTCCTCTGGCTCTTCCTCTTCCTCCTCCTCCTCTGGCTCCTCCTCCTGCCCCTCCTCCTCCTCTTCCTTAGGCTCCTCCTCCTCCTCCTCCTCTTCCTCTGGCTCTTCCTCCTCCTCTTCCTCCTCTTCCTCTGGCTCCTCCTCCTCCTCCTCCTCCTCTTCCTCTGGCTCCTCCCCCCTCACGCATATGCTTTCTCTAAAAACAAAATCAAATCAGATTTTCAGAAGCCAACTTGAGATTCTCAATCTGGCTCCCTAGGTGTGATGCCCGAGTAAGTTTTCCCCATCAATATTTTCTCCCCAATTAGGCAATATCCTGTGCTATGAGCTGGAAGATGCCATTCTTGAGGTGGCCACTTAATTTTTCAAACTTTTAGGTTGGCCAGAAGGAATAAATTCCAGATGACTTAATTCCAAGCTTCTCCAGAGCAGGACTTCTTGCCTGCTCAGGGTGGTGCATAAGTCCTCAGTAGAGAAGGTGGAAGACCAGCCTTCTGTGTTCTCTTGAGCCAGCCATGCACCCTCATGCCCTCTGGGAAAAAAAGGGGGGCAAGGATACCATTCTGGTGACATTGGATTACTTCATTGGACCAGAATGGAGCTGAGCTGCAGGTCCTGACTCCTGAGGCATCGATGGGCACAGTGTTTCTTACAGAGGTATTTCAAAGGGCCCCCAATCTCCTCTAGACTAGAATCTGGAGTTGTACTGTGCAGTATAGTACCCATCATCCTCATTTGGCTATTTAAGGCTAAATTAATTAATATTAAAGGAAACTAATGCTTTAGTTCCTCAGTCACACCAACCACATTTCATGTGCTCAGTAGTCACTGTGACCAGTGGCACAGATATGCAGCATCATTTCATTGTCACGGAATAGAGGTTGGATAGCACCAGTCTCTGGATACTTAGCAGTTCCTAGGATCAGAGTTTCTGCTTAAGGTCAGAATAATAAAGGAAGCCCCACACCATGTCCGTTAACTTCAGTTCATGCCACACAGCATGGCCTAGAGAAATCACCTTCCTTTGTTTAAAGGGATACACTTCATTTAGATCACATTGTATTTCTGAATTCCCTTTTTTGCTTTCTTCCCTGAGCTTGTGTGAAACAATCCAAGGGGAGCAGGCATTTTGAAATTTGGGGGAAACGAAGACAAAGGAATATATTTGAAGGAGTAGCAGAGGGCCAGAGCTGAGGCCCTCAGCATGGTTGGCTGGAGGAGGCAGTTGAGACATTTTGGACTTTGACTCTCACCAAAGGCAAGAAACTTCCATTTACCCTGTTTGAGATCAATGTCAGCAAAGGAAGTCCTGGGAGAACATGACAAATATACGAGTCTAGAAGTATGCCACGGCTTCAGTGAAAACAGGGGCAAATCCTGTCATCAACTGGGAGGCACCTCCAGACAGACTTACCTGGACTTCTTACACCCCATAGTGAAAATCTCCCCAGCTATATTTTCTTAAGAGAGGTACTTAGAGGACAGCACCTATATTCAAGAAATTCAGTATTACCTAATTACGATCTCTTTCCTAATCCACGTCAAAGAAAAACAGAAATCTTTGTGGCAAACCTGAGGAATGTAAAAAAGGAGGAAAGGAAAAATTCTTGGTGAGAAGAAATAGAAATACCTTAAATGTAGGCTTGAATGAATATTATTTAATTATGTATCATTTTATATTCCATATCCGTACATTTCTGGTTCTTAATAAACATGATCCAGAAATGTAAACTTGGTGGGAGGGTTAGAGTGAAAAACCTTCAGCTGAAAAATGGCTTATAATTTCCTCCAAATGGATGTGCTAGTTGCGCACGGATGGGTTTTAGATTCTGGGAAGTGCTGGATCCTGGTGCTGGTTTACGTAACGTGAAAAGGAGGTCCAGTGTCTAAATGCCAGTTTTTTCCTGAAACTGCAGGCACCTTAACTTTTGAGACATAGTTTCAGGGGAGATTTACATGTATAGATTTACATCCCTCTATTTCCCTAATATTTCTGTTCAATAAGCATTTAATAAATATTTATTGAGTAAATGAACTATGTCCATCCTAGTGGAATTTAACTAGAATGGCAACTCAGAAATTCAAATTAGATCCCAGTGCTAGAGTCTTGGCATACTGTAGCACCTGACAGCCACCCTACCAAATGATTCTCAAGTTCTGGTGTGCAAATGGTCACAAACGCATGCAGCCCATCTGCAGCCTCAATCAGCCAGAACCTCTGGGCACGGGATATATCTTTTTGTTATAGTTTTCCAGGCGATTCTGATGCACTATTTAATTTTAGGAATCACTGTTATCCTTGGCCAGGTGATCTGGGATCTAAAAAGGCCTTAATGCTCCATCATCTTTTCCCTCATTTGCCTAAATTTTCCCCAGAAGCCAGACAGCTCAAATTCACTTTAATTATATATTAACGTATAATTGCTGAGAGGCAGAGATTTAAGGGCAGTGATATAGAGCTGAGGAAGAAAATGAAGATGGGCCAGGGCCCAGGTCACTGTTTTCAGGACAAGTGTGGCCCCTGGGATCCTGCTAGATTTCTGTGGATCTGCAGAGATCACAGAGAAATCTTTACCAGAACTGGCCAGCACCCTGGATTGAAGAGGAGTCCCAGTGTGTCCAAGGACTCAGGGGCCCGGAAGAAGACCATCTGTATTTAGGTTGAGCTGCCAGACCATGTTTTTGCCTTCTTATTGAAACTCTCCAAGGTTCTGTCTCTCAAAAATAAATACAAAAACATTAAAAAAATTAAAAAAACTCTGTCTCTCAAAAATAAAAGACATTAAAAAATTTTAAAAACGCTGTCTCTCTGGCTCTCAAAAATAAATAAAAAACATTAAAAAAAAAAAAGAAAAGAAACTCTCCAAAGTTAAGTGGGCTGTGGGGTAAGGGGTGGGTCATTTTAATTGGAGAAGTTCTGAAAAAATTCTTGAGAGTGAATGTACCTTTCTCTAGCTCTGTCTCCTCAGTCTCAGTTCTCACACCTGAAGATGGGTTGGCAAGCTCTGAGTTGACCCTGTGGTCCAGTGGGTGGCCTATGAAACCCAGTGTGGTAACTCTGCAGCCCCTCATGCCTCTCACCCTGGATCTCAGCTGCCTAAGTGTTGTGGCAGTGGGGATGATATAGATATACATTGCTCGGTAAAAAATTCCAACAAGCATCTATTTTTTGAAGGCAAATTAAAGAGAGAGAGAGAGAGATCAGGTACATTTGAAAGAATGGATGGTAACTTTGGAATTATCATTGGCTTTAAAGGTTAGATAAAGATGAGGACAAAATATTCAGTGATCCCATTCCTTTTTGGCTCCTGGCTCTATCCATCACAATGGAGTGGGGATTTGCCCCCATGATGCTCATGGTCTATAGAGATTGCCCCGTGCTCTTGGGTGGGCCACCCCACAGGGATGCACCTCCTGGATAGAAACACCTTGCAGATTCCCATGAAAAGCTCTCTGAGGGAGCTCGAGTCCCATCTCTTCCTCATGTTTGGCTGTGGCTGTGATGAGAAGAACTGATGTCCAGGGCAGCTCCTGTGGGCTCCAGTCCAGGACGGGGGTGGTGTTCTGGTATCAACACATTCTGGGAGGAGGCCAGGGTTCTCTACGACAGCAAAGTGAAGGGAAGAGGAGTTATTTGTCGAGTTTAACCAGGCAATTTAAATAGATGAATTTGCAGCAGGTTTGGAGTGAAAGAACGTTAAAAGCAGACCAGGTGAACGAGTTTGAAATGGCTCTGTCAATAACCAACAAAACTGGAGGAGAGAAAAGGCGGCGGTCTTTGCTCAAACAAGTTCTTCCTTCCCTCCAAGAAATGAGGTGTGGTGTTTGGAATCCATTGTAGCTAATCGTAAACAGGTGCATCTTAAACCCTTGATGCCAACCTGCTCAAACATGCTGGGACCCTTCAGCGTACACAGCAGCTAATTACCTGTGTGTTCTGATGGGTGAGGGGACTTGCACTGGTGCCACGGGCCAGTGGCGTTAGTGCAGGAAGGTGGGTCACGCTTGCACTCATGTTCAGACCTGCGGGTCGTTCGGGGACAGGCCTTTGATCGAGCTGTGCATTTCCTTACTTCCCCCTCAAAACTACCAGGACTATGCCTGACCCTCAGAGACCTTTAATCAGGATACAAAAGGATCACACCTGGCCGAGAGAGCTATGGGAACCAATTCTGTTCCCTGTCAGCGATTGTTAGGTCTCAGGATTCTGAAGCAAACCGACCACAGGATATCATTTTAGGCACTGGTCCACACACAGGGTGCCTACATGGATGATTTTCGTATGACTGGCTTGGATTAACGTGTTGCCTCTTGTTATATTCTTTAACCTACGTTTTAATCTACTTAATTTTCTGCCAGTTGATTCCTTTTCACAGGGCCTGTTAAATTGCCAGGGTTAAATTTCTGTAAAACACACACTCAGTTCTCAGAAACAGTTGGTAAATTTCCTAACCTCATGAACTCACCACTCAATCGGGTGAGAGGTACTTGTGCTGGTTGATGTGGAGGTGAACAAGGAGTCCCGCCATGAGCAGCGGCAAGGCCCTGCACGCTGCAAGGCCAGCCTTTAAAGGAGCCGACCCTGAGTCAGTGTGCCTGGCCTTGTACGTCTAAAATCAGGATCTCTAGGGACGCCTTTGTGGCTCAGTCAGTTAAGCGTCCAACTTCAACTCAGGTCATGATCTCATGGTTTGGGGTTTGAGCCCCGCGTCAGGCTCTGTGCTGACAGCTTGGAGCCTGGAGCTGCTTCAGATTCTGTGTCTCCCTCTATCTCTGTACCTCCCCTGCTCAGGCTCTTTCAAAAAATGAATAAACATAAAAGATTATTAAAAAATAAAATGAAGATCTCTAGAATGATATGTCATGGGTCCTTCAAAATCTATCTGTTCCTGGCTTGACTGTTAGTATACCCCATTATCTTAAGAGATTCAAGTCGTTGTTATGAGATTCTCACTGAAAGTAAAACAAGTAAATGCTTAAATGAATAGGTGCTTAATAATATTGATCTATTAGCCATTACTAATTAATAATAAATACATTTAAATAATAATCATAAATAAAAACTAATACTAAGGATAAATAAATCACATTATAAGCACTTCTTTTAAAATAATAATTATTTTTATAAACTTTTCATTTTAGAAGTTTTAAATGCAAACATAGTACAGATGAGTCCTGTACACTCCTCACCCACTTTCCCCTATTAACACTGTCACAACCAATAAGCCAATTTTGATACATTATTCACTAAAGTCCACACTGTATTCAGATTTCCTTGGTTTTCCTTAATGTCTTCCCACCCAGAGCTCCACATCACACGTAATCATCATACATATTGTTATACTCCATTTGTCTGTGACAGATTCTCAGACTTCCCTTGATTTTGATGACAGGAATAGTGTTGAGGAGTACTGGCCAGGGATTTTTATAGACTGATGGAGCTTGTCTGACTTTTCTTCCATAATGGCACTGGTGTTACGGAGTCTGGGGAGGAAGACCACAGAGCCACAGGGGCGGTCTCATCGCATCACGTCAAGGGCACGCACTCTTAAAATGACCCATCACCTCCGATGTTGACCCGATTACCTGGCTGACAGCATCTGGCTGGTTTCTCTACTATAAAGTTGCTTCTACCACCGCCCCCCACTTTTCATACCTGTATCCTTTGGAAACAGACCCTACTTCATTGAGGGGGAGAAGTATCTATATAAATTATTTGGAAGTCTTTGTATTAGAGATTTAGCTCTTCTCCATTTATTTACATATTCAATTATTTATTTATATCATTATGAAATCACAGATGTTTGTTTACATTTAGGCTTATTCTGTTGCTCAGACTGTCCTGGCACTGACCATCGGGAGCTCTTTGTTGGCTCCTGTATCCCTTTCTTCCTACCCCATCATTGTGGGGTTTTGTTATGTTTTTATTGTCATTCACATCATTATTTTCTGGCACTACAAGATGCTCGTGGCCTTTATTGCATATTTCCTGCTTCAGGCCTATAATCAGGCATTTTTAATGAGCTCCAGTTCCTTTGGAAAATGGTATTAAAGACCAAGATTTGGGCACTGGGTGTGCACGTGGCTACTGGAATGTCATTTATTCTGATCCCTTACTTGACAGAGTAAGGAAATATGATCTCTACTGCTCCACATTTATATGCACACCTATAAGTACTTCTATGTGAATCTGTCTGCTTATAAGTTCATGCTAATATCTCAGACTTTCATCCATTACCATAGAGAACATTATAGCCTTTTGCTTCTCTATGACCTCTACTCTCACAGTGAGAAAATGGGGCTCCAGCACCCACTGTCCATTTACATAATTGCTCTATTCCAGAACACATGTAGAGTAGCTTCGGGACGGTTAACTGATACCCTGTGGGAATAACTGTATCAGCTAGAGTACAGTTCTCTACCAAGACAGCTTCCTCTGCCGCCTGTCGTACAGCCTGCACTCACATCCAACGCGAACTAGGCCCGCACCGCGTTTCTCCTCTCCTTTTTCCCTGAAGTTGTTTTACACACGCTGTGTGTTTTCATCCGGGGATTCCCCCACCTGCTGGATAGATTTACAAACATTGGCCTACATGAATGTTCACTCTTTGTTGCTATAAAGTTCTATGGATTTCGATAAATGCATAGGGTAATAGATCTACTAATATGTATCATATAGAAGACTTTTCCCACATCATAATATCCCTGCACTTCACCTTTTCACTCTTTCCTGTCCCCAAACTGCTTGCAACCATTGATCTGTTTTCAGCCCTATTGCACTGCCTTTTCTAGAATGTCATATAAATGAAATCATTAACTAGATAGAAGTCTTTAAAAGTTTATTTATCTCTTCTGAGAGAGAGGAAGAGAGGAAGGCAGAGACGGAGAGAGAGAATTCCATGAAGGCCCTGTAGTGTTAGCACAGGGCCTGATGTGGGGCTCTAACTCATGAACCGTGAGATCATGAGCTGAGCTGAAACCAAGAGTCAGATACTTAACCAACTGAGCCCCCCAGGTGCCCCAAACTCAACAGGACTTTCAAGCTAACTTTTTTCATGTAAGTTTCATTACTGTCTTTGTGTGAATTGACATTGCATTTCTTTTTATCACTGAATAGTATCCTATTATATGTTTGTATTACAGTTTGTCTGTCCATTCATCTGTTGATGAATATGTTGGTTGCTTCTATTTGGGGAAATTATTGATAAAACTTCCATAAAAAATTATCAAACTATCTACCAAAGTGGTTGGATCATTTGTATTTTTACCATTATTGGAGTACTTGTTGCTCTACAAATGCACCAAAAATTAGTACTGTTTGTTTTTTGAGTTTTAAACATTTTAATATATGTGTAATGGTATCTCATTCTTGTTTTAATTTTCTTTCCTAATGAAAAGCGATATCAAACATCTTTTCTTACAGAATACTTGTTTTCCACCTGTATATCTTCTTTGATGAAGTGTTCAGTTGTTTTGCCCATTTTTAATCTGGGTTATTTGTGGCTGAGTTTTAAGAGTTATTTGTATTTTCTGGATGCTAGTCCTTTATCAGATATGTGTTTTGCAACTACTTTCTTGGCTTGACTTGTTATTCGTTTGACAGTACATTTTGCATAGGAAAGTTTTTAACATTAATGAAGCCCAACATATTAAATTTTTTCTCTCATGAATCATCTTGCAGCTCTGTTGGTTTTTGCTTCATGTATGTTGATGTTCTTTTACTGGGTCTATAAATATTGTCCTGTTTTGTTGATGAATTGACTGCCTGAAGAACTTCCTTTATCATTTCTTGTAGTGCAGGTGGGCTGATGATGAATTCTCTCAGCTTTTATAGGTCTTAAAAAGTCTTTATTCAGGCTTCATTTCTGAAAGTTTCCTCTCTCTTCTTTTGTTGATGGTATTTTAAATATGTTGCTTCATTGTCTTTGTTTGTATTACTTTTGGCTAGAACTCTGTTGTCATATTATTTTTTGGTCCTTTATGTAGTGTGTCTTTTTCATTTTATTTCTGGCTGCTTTAAAGATTTTTCTCTTTATTGCTGGTTTTGAGCAGTTTGGTGGTAATGTGCCTTATTCCAGTTTCTTCCTTTTTTGTTGATTGAGTTTGGTGTCCTTCTTAAATTCTAAGTTTATAGTTTTCATCAAGTTTGGGGAAATTCCGGTTATTCCTTCATTTTTTTCTATTGCTATTCCCTCTTTTTGGAACCCCTATTCAGAAGTTGTCCCACAGCCCAGTTATGCTCTATTCATTTTCAATTCTTTTTCCTCTCTGAGGTTCATTTTGGATAGATTCTATTTTTGTTTTCAAGTTCACTGATATTTTCTTCAACAATGTCTATTCTGCCATTAATTTGATCCAGTATAGTTTTCATTTCAGGCATTATGGTTTTCAAATATAGAAATTTAACTTGGGTCTTAGCTTACATTTTCATCTCTCGACTTCACTTTTTGAACATAAGAAATACAGTTAAATTAACTGTCTTAGTGTCTTTGTCTGCTAATTTTCATGTCTGTGTCAGTTGTTGGTTTTGGGATTTTGATTTTGCTCCTGGTAATGGCTTGTATTTTTCTGGTTCTTTGTGTGCCTGCTAATTTTTAATAATGTAGCAGACATTGTGAGCTTTATCTCGTTGGATTTCATGTATTGCTTTTAAGATTTGGAAGATTGCACCAGGTAAGACTCAGTCTTGGGCTGTAGAGTTAAAACTCCATTAAAACCCAAGCCAACTCCCACTATCGAGTTAAAACCCTTCTGAGGATTCTGTCCAATGCTGGGTGAATCATAATTTTTTCCACTCTGGATGGTGGGAACAGACCCTATTCCCAGCATTGCGTGAAAGTTGGGCACTCAAACTCAATTCCTTTCAGATGCTATTTCCCCCAGCCATGCTGCAATGATCAGTACTGAATTTAATACATAAGGGGGCTGTCTGCAAATTTACAGAGACTTCTCTTCTCTCCTGTTCTGCCAGCACTAGCTTTCTTGATCTCTGTAGAGTCTCAGCTTCATCTTTTCAATTCAGGTGTCTGCCAGCCTCTGCTTGGATTCCCCACCCTGGCGGTGTGGCCAGGAACTCTCCTGGGGGGGGTCAGCTGGGCAATCTCAGGGCCCCCCTACTCTGTTTCTCATCTCTTGGGAATTTTTGTTGTTGTCTGATATCAGTGTCTTAAGATCCTTTCATTCATATATTTTGAATGTATTTTGCAGGTGTTGGTCAGCCAGCAGGTAAACTGGCCCTGCTATTTCTATCTGGGTTGGAAGCATAGGTTCTATAGGCAATACTGCAATTGTTTTACCACCATCATTTTATTTAATCCTTACAGAAACTTTATGAAATAGGAAATGTTATTATTCCTAGTTTGTAGCAGAGAAAAATTATGCCCAGATATATTGCTTTCCCCTTGACCCATACCTAATAAGTAGGGAATTCGACTTGCTCTCTGTGACATATTATTTAAGAACCTACAGTATTTATGACCTTTTTAGAGATATTTCTAGTTAACCTCCATAAAAAACATTTTATTTTATTTTTAAAATAGTTTATTGTCAAATTGGTTTCCATATAACACCCAGGGCTCTTCCCCACAAGTGCCCTCCTCTGTTAACACCAACTCTTTCCCCCCTCCCTCTCCCACATCAACCCTCGGTTCGTTTTCAGTATTCAATAGTCTCTCAGGTTATGCATCCTGCTCTCTCACCAATTCTCTTTCCCTCTTCCCCTCCCCATGGTCTTTCATTAGGTTTCTCCTCTTCTCCTGTTAGACCTATGAGTGCAAACATATGGTATCTGTCCTTCTCTGCCTGACTGATTTCACTTAGCATGACACCCTCCAATGTCCATCCACTTTCCTACAAATGGCCAGATTTCATTTTTTCTCATTGCCATGTAATACTCCATTGTATATATATACACCACATCTTCTTGATCCATTCATCAGGCGATGAATAGTTAGGCTCTTTCCCTGATTTGGCTATTGTTGACAGTGCTGCTATGAACATTGCGGTACATGTGCCCATTTCTCCACATCCTTACCAGCATCTATAGTCTCTTGATTTGTTCATTTTAGCCACTCTGACTGGTGTGAGGTGGTATCTCAGTGTGGGTTTGATTTGTGTTTTCCTGATGATGAGTGATGTTGAGCATTGTTTCGTGTGTCTGTTGGCCATTTGGATGTCCTCTTTGGAGAAGTTTCTGTTCATGTCTTCTGCCCATTTCTTCACTGTGTTATTTGTATTTTGGGTGTGGAGTTTGGTGAGTTCCTTGTAGATTTTGGATACTAGTTCTTTATCTGACATGTCATTTGCAACTATCTTTTCCCATTCTGTCGGTTGCCTATTAGTTTTCTTGATCATTTCCTTTGCAGTGCAGGAGATATTTATCTTGATGAGGTCCCATTAGTTCATTTCTGCTTTCATTTTCCTTGCCTTTGGGGATGTGTTGAGTAGGAAATTGCTGCGGTTGAGGTCAAGGAGTTTGTTTCCTACTTTGTCCTCAAGGGCTTTGATGGTTTCCTGTCTCACATTTAAGTCCTTCAGCCATTTTGAGTTAATTTTTGTGTATGGTGTAAGAAAGTGGTCTAGTTTCATTCTTCTGCATGTTGCTGTCCAGCTCTCCCAGTACCACCTGCTAAAGAGGCAGTCTTTTTTTCCATTGGATACTCTTTCCTGCTTTGTCAAAAATTAATTGGCCGTACATTTGTGGGCCCAGTTCTGGGTTCTCTATTCGATTCCATTGGTCTATGTGTCTGTTTTTGTGCCAATACCATCCTGTCTTGATGATGACAGCTTTGTAGTAGAGGCTAAAGTCTGGGATTGTGATGCCTCCCGTTTTGGTTTTCTTCTTCAATATAACTTTGGTTATTCGGGATCTTTTGTGGTTCCATATGAATTTTAGGATAGCTTGTTCTAGCTTTGAGAGGAACGCTGGTGCAATTTTGATGGGAATTGCATTGAATGTGTAGATTGCTTTGGGTAATAATGACATTTTCACAATCTTTATTCTTCTGATCCATGAGCATGGAATGTTTTTCCATTTCTTGGTCTCTTCAATTTCTTTCATAAGTTTACTATAGTTTTCATCATATAGGTCTTTTACGTCATTGGTTAGGTTTACTCCTAGGTATTTTATGGTTATTCATGCAATTGTGAATGGGATCAGTTTCTTGATTTCTTTCTCTGCTGCTTCATTATTGGTGTATAGGAATGCAACCGATTTTTGTACATTTTGTACCCTGCAACTTCACTGAATTTGTTGATCAGTTCTAGAAGGCTTCTGGTGGAGTCTGCCGGGTTTTCCGTGTAGAGTATCATGTCATCTGTGAAAGGTGAAAGTTTGACTTCTTCTTTGCCAATTCTGATGCCTCTTATTTCCTTTTGCTGTCTGATTGCTGATGCTAGGACTTCCAGCACTATGTTGAACAACAGTGGTGAGAGTGGGCACCCCTGTCGTGTTCCTGATCTCAGGGGTAAAGCTCTCAGTTTTTCCCCATTGAGGATGATAGTAGCTGTGGGCTTTTCATAAACTGCTTTTATAATGTTTAGGTCAGTTATTTCTATTCCGACTTTCTTGAGTTTTTTTTTTTTTTATTAAGAAAGGGTGCTGTATTTTGTTAAATGCTTTTTCTGCATCTATCGACAGAATCACATGGTTTTTATCTTTTCTTTTGTTAACGTGATGTATCACATTGATGGATTTGGGAATATTGAACCAGTCCTATAACCCAGGAATGAATCCCACTTGATCGTGATGGATAATTTTTATTATATGCTGTTGAATGCGATTTGCCAGTATCTTGTTGGTATTTTTGGATATTGTCTGTAGTTCTCTTTTTTTGCTGGGTCTCTGTCTGGTTTGGGTATTAAGGTGATGCTGGCTTCGTAGAATGAGTCTGGAAGTTTTCCTTCTATTTCTATTTTTTGGAATAGTTAGAGAAGAATGGGTATTAGCTCTGCTTTAAATGTCTGGTAGAATTCCCCTGGGAAGCCATCTGTTCCCTGGATTCTTATTTATTGGGAGATTTTTGATAACGGATTCAATTTCTTCATTGGTTATTGGTCTATTTATGCTTTCTACCTCTCCCCGTTTGAATTTTGGCAGTGCATGTGCATTTAGGAATTTGTCCATTTCTTCTGTGTTGTCCAGTTTGTTGGCATGTAATTTTTCATAGTAATCTCTAATGATTGCTGTATTTCTAAGGGATTGGCTGTAATAGATCCTTTTCCATTCATGATTTTCTCTATCTGGGTGCTCTCTCTTTTCTTTCTAAGGAGCCTGGGTAGAGGTTTATCAATTTTGTTTATTTTTGTTTTGGTTTCATTGACCTGCCCAACTGTTTTTTTTTTTTTTTGATTCTATATTGTTTATTTCTGCCCTGACCTTTATTATTTCTTCTCTTCTGCAGGGTTTCGGGTGCTCTTGCTGCTCCCCTTCTAGTAGGTGTCCTGTTAGATTTTGAATTTGCCCTTTTTCTCATTTGTTGAAATAGGCCTGGAATGCAATATACTTTTCTCTTAGAACTGCCTTTCCTGCATCCCAAAGATTTTGGATTGTTGTATTTTTGTTTTCATTTTCCATATATTTTTTCATTTCTTCTCTAATTGCCTGATTAGCCCAATCATTTTTAGTAGGGTGATTTTTAACCTTCACATGTTTGGAGGTTTTCCAGACTTTTTCCTGTGGTTAATTTCAAGTTTCATAGCATTGTGATCTGAAAGTGTGTGTGGTATGATCTCTATTCGTTTATACTTATGGAGGGCTGCTTTATGTCCCAGTATGTGGTCTATCTTGGAGAATGTGCCATGTACACTCGAAAAGAAGGTAAATTTCCTAACTTCAGGATGCAAAGTTCTAAATATATCTATCAATTCCACTGTTCCAATGTGTCATTCAGGTCCATTGTTTCTTCAGTGATTTTCTGTCTGGTTGATCTAATCCATGCTGTCAGTGGAGTATTAAAGTCCCTTGAAATTAACACATTCTTATCAATAAGATTGTTTCTGTATGTGACTACTTGTTTTATGTATTTGGGCAAATTTGGCACATAGATGTTTATAATTGTTAGCTCTTCCTAATGGAGAGACCCTGTAATTATTATATAATGTCTTTCTTCATTTCTTGTTACTGCCTTGATTTAAAGTCCAGTTTGTATGATATATGTATGGCCACTCCTGCTTTCTTCTGGCTTCTAGTCGCGTGATAGATATTTCTCCATCCCTTTACTTTCAATCTGAAAGTGTCTTCAGGTCTACAATGAGTCTTTTATAGACAGCAAATAGATGGAATTTTTTTTAATCCATTCTGCTACCCTGTGTCGTTTGGTTGGAGCATTTGGTCCATTTACATTCAGTGTTATTATTGAGAAATGTGGGTTTAGATTCATTGTGTTCCCCCTAGAGTTCATGTTTATAGTGGTGTCTCTGGCACCTTGTATTCTTTGCAACTTTTCCTCATAGAGTTCCTCTTAGGAGTTCATGTAGGGCTGGTTTGTTGGTCATGAATTCCCTCAATTTTTGTTTATTTGGGAACACCTTTATCTCTCCTTCTATTTTGAATGACAGGCTTGCTGGATAAAGGTTTCTTGGCTGCATGTTTTTTCTGTTCATCACATTGAATATTTCCTGCCATTCCTTCCTGGCCTGCCAAGTTTCATTAGATAGGTCTGTAGCCACTCTGATAGGTTTACCTTTGTATGTTAGGGTCCTTTTATCCCTAGCTGCTTTCAGAATTCTCTCTTTATCTTTATATTTTGCCAGTTTCACTATGATATGTCATGCTAAAAGTCGGTTCAAATTACATCTTATGGGGATTCTTTGTGCCTCTTGTACTTGAATGTCTATTTCTGTCCCCAGATTTGGGAAATTCTCTGTTATAATTTGGTCTAGTATCCCTTCAGGACTTTTCTCTCTTTCTTCCTTTTCAGGAATTCCTATTATATGGATATTGTTCTGTTTGACTGTATCACTCAGGTCTCGAATTCTCCTTTCCTGCTCCTGGATCAATTTCTCCTTTTTTTTCTTGGCTTCCTCTTTGCTATTACTGTGTCTTCTAATTCACCTATTCTTCTCTCTGCCTCCTTGAGGTGGCTGTCTCCATTTTATTATTCATCTCATTTATAGCCTTTCTTTTAACTCATGACACCTATTTTCAAAGTTTCTAGTCATTGTCTCAGTTGCTTCTCTGATGCTTTTTTCAACCCCAGCGATTAATTTTATGACAAGTTTTAAAATTCTTGTTCAGGTATGTTGTTCAGGTCTGTTTTGAGAAGTTCTGTGGCTATGACTTCTTCCTGTAGATTCTTCAGGGGAGAGTTCCTTCATTTTGTCATTTTGGTTAGTTTTCTGTCTCTTGTCAGTTTTAAGAACCTCGTTGTACACTGTGCATCTTTTAATATTGCTCTGTTAAAGGAGGCTTATTGACTGTCCAGGGCCTGTCATTTCAGGAAATATTCTTTTAATGGTGTCTCTCAGTTTCCCTTGTTGTGCCTTTGATTATTTTATTTCCCTACTCAGTGATATTTGGGACTCGCTGTCATGTGCACTTTGGCTTGTTTCTTGGGGGTAGCCTTGAGAAGGAAAACAGACAGACAAACACAGAGGGAACAGAAGCACACAAATGCACAGACAAATCAAAAAAACAAACAAATTAAAAGGGGGAACAGAAGAAAAGAAAAGGGTGAGGAAAGAGAAGTAAAGAAAAAAAATAACGGGGGGGGCAGAGAAAACAAAGGACAATGGACAGTCTAAAAGTATATAACCAGTTGAGGGGAGAGGTAAGGATGAGATAAGGGAGAATATATCTGGATGGCAAGTGGAAGGGAAAAAAAAGAGGGAGAAAGGAAACAGGAAAATAAAGAGTAACAATTAAAAAGAATTTTTAAGTATAAAAGGTAATAATAATAAAAAATAAGTACAGAAAAAAAAAAAGCAGCAACTCCCCTTCATGGATAGGCGTGGTTTGGTGTATGTAGGTCTTAGGGGCTGCTCTCAGAAGCCCTGCCATGGTGGTTACAGAGGATGAAGAGGATGAATGGCAGAGCTCCACGCTCTGCTGGAACTAAGCGCTGCAGGCCACTCTAATGAGTCTGATCTCCTTGTGCCACAGCTGAGCCAAGCTGTATTTTCCAGGCCTGCCTCATTTCAAAATCCTAGTCCATGCACGTTTATGCTACCACAGATGAGACGTACTCACTTTGGTGGCTGGCTTCTTAGCTGGGATTGGGTATGGGGAGGAAGCAGTTTCTCTTGGTGCCAGCAGGGATTTGCGCTGCCACTGCCAGAGGCAAGGTGTGCTGTAGGAGGCAAAGTGCTTGCCCACACAGATGCCGAAGCCAACTCCCATCCCCAGCAGAGATCACGGAGGAGGAAGGAGCAGTTTCTCTTGGCGCTGGCCAGGATATGCGCTGCTGCTGCCTCTGGAGCCGGGCACTGCCGGAAATGAGGTGCCTACTCCAGCAGCCGCAGCCAAAGCACGTGCCCTTGCCTCTGCTGCTGCCAATTCCCTACAGGGATTGCTTAAAGGTGGGGGCTATTTTTTCCCCGTTGGCACCCGGGATTTGGGATTCACGCTGCCCATGCTAGAGGTGAAATGCGCTGTGGAAATGAGGTGTGTGCTCCCGCTCCCGCAGCTGAGGCCAAAGTGTGTGCCCCCGGGGCTGCTGCTGCGGCCACCAACTCCCTGCTGGGATCTCACACAGGTGTGGAGGCTGTTTTTTCTCTTGTGCCACCTGGGTTGGGGATTCATGCTGCCCAGCAGTTACAATTGGAGTGAGAGTTTTTCTCTCTGTGTGGGGCTAAACGCTCTTTATCTCTTCCCCAGAGACAGTACTATGAGCGTGTTCAGTTTCTCTTTCTCTTCCCTTTGTCTCTCATGAGCTACATGCGTTTTCCCCGTGTTGGGCTGGGGCTCCCCCCTCCCCTGCCCTTCTTGGGCTGGCACGTTTTCCAATCTCCCCGTTCACACTCACTCACTCAGGCGCCTTTGAGGTTGTCTTCTTTCTGGAGTCTGTATTTTTTCCTTCTGCTCTTGCAGATGAGAGTAATGTCCTTCTCAGTTCGATAGATGGGATGGATGAAGTTTACAGAGCTCCCTTCCTCTCCGCCATCTTGGCTCCTCAATCCATAAAAACATTTTATAATTACCTCCATAATTGTTTACAAAATATTTTAATGCTATTACCAAAATTTGTGATGAAATCATGTTGGTTTCCAAAATTTCCACTATCATGCTGAAAGTGATATTCCTCTGATAGAACTGATGTTGCTTTAATGAAAGGGCTTTGAGACACTCGTGCCTTTAGCACTCCCTAATGTGTAATTACATGAGGTTTGACTCTTTTGATCTTCAAGTTCCAAACAGAGACTTTAGACACAATATTATATTTGGATGAATGTGGAAAGACACGATCTGATAACCCAGGTTAAAAAACAGCAGCCTCCTGTATCATATACTGAGAGGATAAAACAAAGAAGTCATTTTTTTCTTTGCCAGAATGAGTTACTTAAAATGAAGTCTGAGCAATTAGAGGAGTGAACCCCATGGAGAGAGCTTACAGCAGAGAGCAAGCCTATGGAAGGGCCAAGAGCCAGTTGCTGGAAGAGCCTGTGAAGCTGGAACCAGAGGTCAAGAGGAGGCATGAGAATGTGGGACGAGAGGGCTCTGGGGCTGACCATACAGGCTTTCACAAGCCAGGTGGGGTTGGCTTTTATTCCAATGGCAGTGCGTGGCCATGGAAGCTGAGTGGCATCTTGCAATCTGTGGCTTTCTGAATTCAATGAGACACAGTATATGTAGTCCAGCTGCTTTAACGGCATCTCTTCATCTAACCTCAACCACAACCCCAAAGAAGGTAATGATGTCTTCATTCTGGACACGAGCTGATGACCTAAGAGACTACCCTGAAGCTGATAGACTTTGGGTTTGGGTTTAAATCTATCCATTTTCTTCCTATTACTTCATGGTATCTCCTATAAAACCATTTTTTATTTTACTGTAGGGCTTGGGGAACTAAACTTTCCTTTTAAAGTTTAAATTTCTTTTTATTATTTAAAAAATATTTAATTTTGAACTCCTAGCATACAGACTATGATCTCTAAATATTATTTCCTAGTATAAGAGACCAGAGGTTCTTAGAGGATTGGCTAATTCCAGATATGGGGCACGAAGAGAAATCAAGGACACTCACTCTCAACGTCTACTGGGGTTGCTTCAGTAGGAAGAGGTTACTGATGGAATGATCTGTGGAACATTAAGAATAATAACTGTAACAAGTCAAAATGTACCATATTTTTTGGGCATTCTTCCCTGATGCTCTGGGTCGAGATAGAAAGTTTTATCTGTTTGGTTAGTAAATTGAACTTCTTTCATAGCATCAATTACCATGCGCATCCTCAAATTAGCCCAAGGAACCCTGAAGGCAGGCAGGGAATATACCTGGCTTATGTATCACTGGAACTTATATAGTCACTCAATACATATTTGTTGACTAATAAATAAATGAACAGACAAAATAAACCTATTAAATGGATGCGCTGAAATGAGGGGCTTTTACTCTTCTTTAAGGTAAATGTTGGGTAGTGTGAAGGAGGAATAGTCCTTTCTTTGCAAAAAAAATCACAGATAGACACTGACAACACACAGTTTTCTTTACAATTCCAAGAGATTCAAGATTCACTGTTAATATGTCTATATTATGTATGGGTCCACTAACCCCATTTTCATAAACTATCAATCAATATATGACAGGAACTTTCCTACCTAGTCAGGCTAACCCTGACACTGAAAAAAATATAGAAAGAGAAAGAATGTGTAGACCTAAATCATTCGTGGTATGATTAGAAAGCATATCATAAGGTGTTTTACTTTACCTTATGCAATCCGTAACTTTTATCATATTTTGATGAACGGTTTAAATCTTGGAGTCTGTTTAGCTAACCAGAAAAGCCCAATTAGCTAGTGTCTTTATTTTTTGCAATAAGATTTGCTGTAATTAAGCCTGATTTAAAATTCAAATGAGTGTCCAGGAAGGTTTGGCAAGTACAGTTTCAGAGAAATTGTTTTTAATGTACATTGTGGCCAACTTTTCACTGCACATTCAGAAAAGAGTGTGGAGTAATCCAATCAGCAAAACATGCCCATTAGTTAAAACACACCCCATTCCTACCCTTTCCCCTATATCTTGCTCAGCTTTGGTGGTTTTTTTTTTGTCCTTTCCTTTTGCATCTTATGGTTTATTGCTCAATTTTGATCTTGAAATTTTAGCTATGTCTGACAGCTGAGTCTTTCATGTGGAAGACGGAAAGAGTATCACATTGCCAGGTTTCCAGTCACAGAGGCTCATCTATGGACAAATTGCTGTTAACTGTTATTGAAATGACATCAGAGAGAATGCACTTTTATTCACATCCCGAAGGCCCCAAGTAAGATGATTATATAAAACCGGATGACCCTTTGGGTGTCTATTCAATAATCTAGCAGCTGGGGCCTCTTGGGTTTACATTTCATTTACATCAAAGGCACATCAAAACACATAATATTGTCCACTGGAATAGATAGTTGTCCTTTGATAAGTGCATGTGATGTGCCCCCAGAGCCCCCTGGCCTCACATTCTTGGCCATTATAGAGATCACATAGGATTTCAGTGTGGTTTTATATAAGGAAAATTATGTTAGAACATTATTGAAAGTAATTAAAATTACATTAGAATATAAAGCTGGTCCTTACTTAGAATATAAAGCTGGTCCTTACTCCAAGCAGGGAAGCATTGTTTTCATAGCTCTGATTTATTATGTAACAGAAGACCTTGATTTGCTCATTGTTCAGTTCACTTTTGTTTGTTTCTCTATTAGTGTTAACTTAAAAATATTCCCAGGAAGATGTCCACTCAGGACTTCCAATGTGTTGAAGGATAAAACTTAGAACTGAGATGTATCAGGATAATGACTGTCAGTTGGTCTTTTGCTGTTAAATTAACAAAGCACATGACCAATTTCTAAGTTTGCTTTAGCGGTTGAGGGTAAGGATAGAGCCTACAGGGCATATCTAAGCAATAAGACATTATTTAAACGACTATTTTCTTGTTACCTTGCCTAAGAATCATCAGATTCTGCAAAGGTTTGAGCTGGAAGCTATATCTCTGATCAAGCTCATGATATTCACGGGTTGGTGATGAACATCCTGGCCTGCGTTAGCCCTAAGCACGCACATCTTATCGCCTCATCAAATATATAGCAAACTGAACAGTCTTCTTTGACAACTAGCAAAACATTTTTCAGCCAGAAAGCAATCCGCAGTTTTTCTAACAACAATAACAACAAAAAGAATAGGAGAAGCTTCTATTGTTTCACTAACTGCTATAAATCAAGAACGTTCTTGTGTCATAAGCAGGATACATAAAGAATACACAGTGATGCCCAGCCTGGCCCCCCGGGGTGGGCTCTCATCACTGCATTATGGAACACGGCCCTAGGTAGCCCAAGAAATGACCTCACATTTAGATTTCTCTGGAAAAGAACATGTCATTTGTAAATGTGAAAATGATGGAATTATAGGATCTTAAGGGAATCTGAAGATTGAAAAATTGAAAAGGAGCAACCACAAAGAGCAGGTAAGAAGCTAAAGGCGTTCACTCGGAGCTTGGGAGATGGCCATACACTGGCCCTCGCACATCCGGTTCCGACACGACAACAGGGGCTATGTGAGGTGGGCCGAGCCTTCTGCACTTTAGGTCTTCTCCACTCCTCATTCCTGTGCCCATGACTTCCACATTCACACTTCTTTAATGATATGGCTTTGGCCAACCATAGTTATGTGTTGAGTTTTTTTCTTTTTCTTAAACAAAAGACAGACATTCATAGACAAAGTACTTTCAGACCCCTTCCTGGGTTTTATACTGCAATCCAGATGAGTTTCTTTCATTTTCAGAATGCTGAAAAGACATTCAGTATTGGGCTCATGAGGTGTTTGAGTTCCACCGAAGCCGTCCTGTAACACCCACGTGGGCCACCTCTTACGAGCTCCCCGAGGTCATTTTTTTTTTTTTTTTTGGCAGAGGCAGTGAGTTCCCATATCTGACGTGTCTCACAAATCTAACTGGGCCCAGGAGTTTATTTTCCTTCCTTTCCCTCCACCTCCCACTCCTTCATGCAGGCTCTTAAAGACAAACTTTCAATGTGATTAATGATGGCAGAGATTAGGAACATAAAGTTCAAGTGCTGAATTGTTTATTTGTTTAAGAGAGTTGTTTTCTGGCTGTTTCTTTATGCAGCCACATGCTCCCTTGAGGAGTCCTGCTCTGTGTTGGCTGGAGGAATACTGCCCAAGAGAGTGCTTATTGCAAAGAAAGGCGGGGGTGGGGGGTGAGTTCACTTTTCTGATAATTCCTTTCCATCTTTTGGATGATTCTTCTTTCATCCTTTATGGGGAGGGAGATGCATCCTTTGTGAGGTTTGTATCAATTTCAGGAAATCTTCCAGAGGCTGGAACCTGAATGCTGGTGAAAACATGTGATCAGATCAGTGGGGGTTCTCAGTGAAGCTCAAAGTAAGTGAAAATGTTTTCAGTATATGGTTATCATATCACAGGATGTATTCAGAAAGGGAAGAAAGCCTAGAGCATTTAGGGTTTAGGTTAAAATTTTGTGTCTTGGTGGGCACCTCAATGCCCAGATCAGAAATACATCATTGTCCCTTAAAGACTTACTATCATTCCGCAGAGAGAGATTTCAGGTTACCAGGTTACAGCTGTTCCTTCCTCGCAGAAGGGAAATGTGAGACTAACACTCTGTCCAGGAAGTGATTTAGCTAATGCCACCTGCTCTTTGACATAAGCCATGCCACCATACTTCTAAGGTACCACTTGGAGCTGGGACAGATAGCGCAGTGGACAAGGCCCACCCAGCATTGTTTCCTGGATGAGTGACATTCTTGCTGGAATGAGGAACACACATTTTGTTAGTGGTGCTGGAAGGTGAAGAAGTTCACCACTGCTTCAGCTGTATTTCCAGGAGCTGGAGGAGGTCAGGTCACTGCCTCAATTACCTATTTGGCTCCAGCACAAATGGACTTTACATACAGTAAAACCTTGGGTTGTGAGTATAGTTTGTCCCAGGAAACATGCTTGTAATCCCAAGCACTTGTATATCAAAGTGAATTTCAAGAACCATTGGCTCAGTTGTGATCGTGTGACATTCAGCGTCACATACTACTCGTATTGCAAGATGTCACTCGTTTTTCAAGTTAAAATTTATTAGAAATGTTTGCTCGTCTTGCGGAACACTCAGAGAACAAGTTACTCACAACCCAAGGTTGTACTGTAACATGTGTCTGGTTTGAATATTACAGTTTTCAAACAAAGGGGGTTTCATTTCAAGTTTCCTTCAGGTGGCTGCCATGTTTGCCTCTTCTGTTGTCTTGGGGGGCATCGTTGTGTGGATGGGCCCCTGGGGAACAGGCTCTGTCCTTCACTGGTGGGGTAGGGTTCCCATAAAGGGCACCTTTCTACCTCATTATTTCTGTGCCATATGATGGCAGCATTTTTGTGGCAAAGGGAATAATGTTCTCTCCGTTATTTTAAGTTTTTCTTTCTCATTCATTATGGTGATTCTATGAAGTTTAGTTTTGCCTTTTGGAAAATGATCCTTTGTTTTCTTTCATTGAAAATGTGTTGCAGTTGGAGGTACAGTGATGTCTCACCACCTCACATTTCTCTTGAGAAGAGGGACGGTGGAATTTTTTAATTATTTGTTTATTTCCTCACCTTTAAATCCTTACTCTTCTCCTTATGTCTTCCACAGTGAATGCTGACAAACTAGAAAAAAGCATGAAGCTTTTAACATTCAATTTCTGAGGGTTTTTTTTTTTGCCTACACTTAAAAATTTTAGGATTGTTGTTCCTTAGGGGTTGATTGCCAAATAGTTCTTTAAAATTATAGCATTTGCTTCCTGTTTTCAAGGGTTATCTGAAATCAACTACTCAAATATAGACTAGCTGGAAAACACAGTGCTTAAATTAGAAGGCATGGAGGTGCAATGCCAGTTCTCTCCCTGGGCATGTGTCAGGGCTTGTGTGTGTGAGGTCCAGGCATGTGACCAGGGACACCAGCGCCGCCCATTCTATGTCCCTGGTGCAGAACTCTGAAAGCTGCAGGCCCTACCCAGTGAGGTCTGGGGTTTTCCTGGTAGGCGAGTGATCACCCTACTTCCTTACACTTGTGTCTTGTCCACGTACAAAGAAAGAGGAAAAGAGTTGATGTTCCTTACACCTGTTTCTTTGGACATCATCCTTTCTTGGGTTGGAGGTATTTGTACCTATTTCCAGAAAGAAAATCCATGCTGCATTTCCATATCGAATGAATTAATTAGGAGCTACCCAATCATTTCCCTGTATTATTTCTCCTTCGCAGTGGCCCATGCTGGGGCACGTTTTGTTTACATTAAGGTTCCCCCTCATATACAATTGCAGCACATTTGTCTGAATATGATTGTTAAATCAGTTTGTTGTGCTAACAATGCCAGGGATTTGGGGAAAAAAGAAGCAGCGATATCGAGTGGATCCGTGGCACGTGGTTCTGTGAACAATAATAAGTAAGGAAAATTGTTGCATTCTAATCTCTTCTAATAACAAAACGCCAACTTGGTTACTCTCCTTCATTCGACATTAAAAACACCAATGGGATAGTAATGTTAATGGTCAGATCATTACTGGAGGCGCTTTTCCTTCTTATGATCACAGAGCCACTAGTGAGGCTGTAGGCCAGTGTGTAAGCAATCAGAAATTCATATGTGGTGGGTGCCTTTCACTGTGTCTTCCTGGCTCATCCCCAAAGCTCTGCTTCCTTACTGCAAAAACAGTGTGCCCAGACTGTGCACGAGGCAGGCTCTCTACACAAGATGCCATCCTTCCTAAAGTAGGTGCTCAGCTGGCCACAGTGCTCACGGATTCCTCCACATTTTATAGTGATGGTGTGTTTACTGAGCCATTTCCAATAAGTTAGCTACATATCCCCCATTTGGATACCTTACTCTAGAAGAATGTCTGTTGAATGAATTAATTAAGTCCATATTCTGATGTTCCGCAGGCTGTGTGTCGTCACAAGGAGCCATCGGCATTGGGGTCTCTCATCTGATTTTGAGAGATGGTATGGGACTGGACACTGTGGGCAGTGGCCACGTTGCAAGTCCTGGGATGGCAGCACTCTTGTGGAGGGGACTAACTACCACCCACTCTGCCCCTTGGTGCTGAGGGACCTGATGAGTCAGCTCAATGCGGCAACCTTCACTTCTTTTCATGATCTTGGAAGCTAGCACTGAAATTTTTATATACAAATCTTTGCTTCTCACTCTTGATTCCATTTTGACTGAAAGTCTCAGGTCATGAGGTCACTGCCAATAAACTCACACCTGCTTTCTGAGGGCTGGGAGCCCAAGCTGGTTGAGGTCTGCATGAGGGATCGAAGCTCTCTCCGCAGCAGTGCTGTGCATTCCGTCTTGCAGAGGGGGATGTCCAGGACCTGAGTTATGCCGAGGAGCTGGCTTCCACTGTCTGCTCATCCAGGAGGAGGATGCATTTCCTTTTCTTTGGGTCCTTCTCACCTGCAGGCCATACTTGCTGTCTTACACATCAACAGCTCAGAGTGACTTTGTGCCCAGACACACAATTGCTGGGAGGTTTGCATAGAAGTTAGGAAATCCTTGTCATTCCTGATCACTATTAAGCAATCAGTTTCCCTGTAAACCTACTTACGTTGGACCAGATAAGCTGTCAGCACTCTCAGTGGCTTTTCACTGATGTGCACTGCCTCTTCCCCTGTTTACTTAAAAACTGCCCAACGGTCAGATTCTGTCAGACCCAGTGGGTTCACGGATTGTCTCCAACCCACCAGTCAGTTCCCCTTCAGGTGCATCATTGAAAGAAATAATTATAAGAAAATACTAAAAGATGTGCTCACTGACTCACACCAATAGCCAAAAGTGAAGCGAGAAGTGTGCATTGCAGAGCACTGTAGCTGTGTGAAGTGCAGAGGGAGATGCTTCATTGCTCGGCCCTGGGGGCTGGCTTTCTTCTCACAGATAGAGATGGAGAGCAATTAGAGCCGGGAAGTATAAGCAAGTCAATCTGTTGTGTTTATACAGAGAGGTTCCCCCAAAGTGAGACACAAGTAATGAGCACATGTGTTTGGAAAGAGTATAAGGTACTTATAAATATTATAGTGGCGTTGCTATAGTTCAAGGTCTGGCAGCATTTCCATTATAAACTCTCATTGTCAGGGGTTTAAAACTCTGCTGTAAAAATTCCAGGCTGCAACTTGGCATTGCAGGATACGCCTGGGAACAAAGCTTTCATCCTTGACCCCTGCAGGTTTCTTGTGGTGTTCCCAGGCAGCCCCGTCTGCCCCTCTGGTCCTGTTTGCATCCACAGGGGGAATAAGGTCTGGAACGGGTCACTGGAAACGGGAAGCCTGAGGAGAAGCACCCACACATCGTCGACTTTCATTGGGCATGAAGCTTGGTCTGCATGCACTGCATGAGCTGCTGTCAGTGGCTCCCAATGGTCCCAGTGGCTAAGGGCCGCATATCACTGGACATGGAAATAAGGTTAGGAAAATGCAACTGAATTAAAAATACTGGGGGACCTGGGTGGCTCAGTGGGTTAAGTGTCTGACTCTTTCTTGATTTCAGCTCAGGGCATGATCACAGTTTGTGAGATCAAGCCCTGCATTGGGCTCTGTGCTGACAACGCAGAGCCTACTTGGGATGGGATTCTCTGTCTCTCTCTCTCTCTCCTTCTCTTTCTGTCCCTCCCTCATGCATGCACGTGCACTGTGTCTCTCTCAAAATAAATAAATAAACATTTAAAAAATCAAAATACTAGTATCAAAGAGCTAAACATTTTGCATAGCTAACTCTAGAACCATCAATGATCTTTTTAATAGTTCATTGTCAAATTGGTTTCCATATTATACCCAATGCTCTTTTTACAAGTGCACTCCTCCATTACCACCACCTCCCCTCCACCTCCCCCTTCAACCCTTCATTTGTTTGCAGTACTCAATAGTCTCTCAGGCTTTGCATCGCTCTCTCTCCCCAACTCTCTTTCCCTCTTCCCCTCCCCATGGTCCTCCATTAGGTTTCTCCTGTTTTCCTGTTAGACCTATGAGTGCAAACATATGGTATCTGTCCTTCTCTCCCTGAATGATTTCGCTTAGCATGACACCCTCGAGGTCCATCCACTTTGCTACAAATGGCCAGATTTCATTCTTTCTCATTGCCGTGTAATACTCCATTGTATATATATACCACCTCTTCTTGATCCACTCATCAGGTGATGGACATTTAGGCTCTTTCCATGATTTGGCTATTGTTGACAGTGCCGCCATGAACATTGGGATACATGTGTCCCTATGCATCAGCACTTCTGTGTCCCTTGGGTGAATCCCTAGCAGTGCTATTGCTGGGTCATAAGGGAGTTCTATGGATAGTTTTTTGAGGAGCCTCCACACTGTTTTCCAGAGCAGCTGCACCAGTTTACATTCCCAACAGTGTAGGAGGGTGCCCGTCTCTCCACACCCTCGCCAGCATCTATAGTCTCTTGATTTGTTCATTTTAGCCACTCTGACTGGCGTGAGGTGGTATCTCAGTGTGGTTTTGATTTGTGTTTCCCTGATGATGAGTGATGTTGAGCATCATTTCATGTGCCTGTAGGCCACCTGGATGTCCTCTTTGGAGAAGTGTCTGTTTTTTAAGAGAAATCTTGGCAAGGCTGCTGTTCCAAGAGACTATGCTTACCAAAGAAATCACTATGCTTTATCTTCGCTCCATAAGGTGAATGATCTAAACAAAATTGATTAGCAAACTTGGCATAGGGTGACATAAAGATATATAAAATAAAAGTAAAGAGTCTCAAGAATTAATCTGCAATCTTAATTAACAAAACAACCTTTGAAAGACTTTTTTGCCCTCTGTCATTTATCAATAGCAGACATGAGGAATTTAATCAACAACTGCTCTGCCTTGATGAGCATTAGCCTGAACTGCAGACTTATGTGACACCGAGCACATCCATGGGTCCTAGTGACCAGCCACACTGTGCAAGAGGCAGGCTTGCCTTCTCTCCAGGTGAAGGAGAGCCTGGGTTGCTCCAATCGTGCAGCTCTGGGCAGTGCCAGGCCCTTGTCCTCGTGTGACTTCCTCTGCGATCTCACCTCATCTCCTCTTAACAACCTCTGATGCCTGATTAAATCGTCCTGTGTTGCCACGTTGCTGTAGCAGCTACAGATGAATGTTTTTTTTCTTGAGTATCAGACTGACATGAGCTGTGTCACCAAGAGATATCCTGAATGATTAAGGAAGAAAAAAGAGATTCTTAAGACAATACACCAGGAAGCTTAACAGAGCCTAGTCAATGTGCCAAGGAGTTTGTGGACTTAGAAATTGTATCTTAAAAAATTTTTTTTAAATGTTTTTATTTTTTGAGAGACAGACAGCGTGAGCAGGGGAGGGTCAGAGAGAGAGGGAGACGCAGAATCTGAAGCAGGCTCCAGGCTCTGAGCCCAACGTGGGGCTCGAACCTATGAACCGTGAGATCATGACCTGAGTTGAAGCCAGACAGACACTCAACTGACTGAGCCACCCCGGCGCCCCTGGAGCTTAAAAATTTTAATTAAAAAAAAAAAAAGAAGGGAAAGGTCACAGTAAATTGAAGCCTATGCCAAACCTGGACAGGTGCTTTACCCCGGACCTGAGAACGCCTTCCGTGCATTCATTTGGCATAATAAGTGGTCAAGAGCAAGTCAGGAATTAAAGAAAAATATCTTTATTCAGATCCCAGTAGTAGATTCATATTTGATCTTAAACTAACAGCTCTCTCAGAATTACTTATCATTTATACAGTAGGAGAATCCATCTTTAACAAAGGGAAAATTGCTAGCAATCATATTCATCATTTATTCAATTTTGTCAAAAACAGGGCTTACCTGGTGTAGAGGAGACTGATTTAACTCTTTCAGAAAGAAATTAACAGCTAAAATGGACACTTCAATTTCAGATGAGCCCACAGTATAAAAAAGTAAGAAATAAGAAGCAAAACTGCTGGGGTTACACGCAGTCTGGCTTACATTTTCAGGCTTACTTTCAAATGCCATGGCTTAATTTTAGATCCTATGAAATATGGAGTGAGGCTTGGAGATTCTGTTTTAATTTCAGATTTACCCTTCTCCCAGGGGCATGGGTGTGTGTGTGTGGGGGGGGGATATAAACTAGGCTAACCTTAAAATATCATTAGCAAAATTCAAAATTCCCATCTGGGGCAGAGCGTAGTGGTCATATGAATTAGAATATTTTAAAATAAAATTAAATGCATTGAAACATACTTCTTATCCCCTCAGGCACAAAGCTTTCTGGGATCACGAGTCATTGTTGACTATATGTTTTGTGTTGTTTGGAGACCAAGTGGGGAATCTGCGCCATCTGGGGTGGCTGGTGGACCCCTTCCTCCTCTGGCTGATGCCTCATCTTCTTTCTCCTTCTCTCTCTTCTTCACCTCTTCTCATCATAAAGCAGGAAACATAAAACATAAAACAATTTCTACTGTTACTTTCAAGTGCATGACAACGCCTTGCCAGGCTGGTCTTTACATGACGCTGTGGACCTGGCTGCACAGATTCAGCCCACGCATGGAAATATCCCATTACTGTGCTTGTTTCTTAATCAGCAATTGGTGGTAAAATTTGTTTCCCAGTCTCATCGAATTTCCTTCAAGAGGGACATTTGAAATCTATTATTTCATCTTTAAGTCTTGAAAATTTGCATTAGCGTCGTGCAGTGAATACTAATTTTCTCCTAGATTAAACCCAACACATGCACACATTACTCAAGAGAGCAGTTTTAGAAGATATACAGTTCCTTTTATGAGCCAAAAGATCAACGTAGCTTTCACATAATACCTGCATCCATTTTTCCTTTTATTGAAGCTGCTGATTAAAATTGCTTGAGCTCTGTCACTCTGTTTTTTCTTCTGTCCAGCATTAATCTTAACATGCTCCAGGGATTATAGGACACCCTCTTGCTTCCACATTAGAACTGCCCGGCTGTGGGATTGGATGAGATTCCATGATTTTCACACAAGAGCTGGGAAGGTGAAGAAAAGGGGAGACAAGCCATCCCATGCTTGTTCAGAGGGGGCTCTAGGGTGTCAAATTCCCACAATGTTTTCTTTTAATTTCAATAATTCATATTTCTACCACATAATATATCCATGTTTTCCTTTAATAGAAAATTGATCCATAATTCTATAATTGAATAGAAACCTTATTCCAGAAAGGTATGCCTTATTTATCCTGAGCCCTCACCAAGTTCCCAAGGGGTGCATTGCCTGCTAGGGACCCTCAGGCCCGTAGGATGAAGGTCACACCCTAGCTTGGTATGCACTGTTCTGGCTACCTACACTGAGTGAATTGGAGTTATTTTAAACTAAAGAAGAAATGGCTAATGTTGGGTGATAAAATAATTTATATTTTTACAGAAGATATACTGAAAGAGGTAGAAGAACTTATAAAAAGTTAAAACACATTGTTCAGAAAAATCCAGTGGATTCATCAACCTTGGAAATGAAAAACAAAAGGATATGTAATAGTTTGTCCTGACATGAGGCCTTTCTGAGGTCTGTTCCAATGCTAGAATTTTAAGATACTTTTCAGTTAAATATTTTCTCGAGAAGAACAAATACAGTTTTCTTACATGAGAGTCACACAAGAGATAATAATTTTTTGGTGGTTTGAATACATAGCCATTGTTACGTTAGTAATGATGGAAAGGTACACTTTTCTTACAAAAATCATAAAAGTTGGAAAATTGCCAACTACCTGTTGGCTGAGAAGGGAAACTAATCTTCAGGGCTCACTTCCCGTCACTAGTATTGTTTTTTACAGAAATAGAGAATAATACTTCCCACAATGCCAACCCTCTGCTGTCAGGGCTGGAAATGTTGATAGCCTGGGGCAGAAACAAAGGATGCACCGTTGGTTGATTTCTCTCCCATCATCAGATGGCCCGTGGCCAAAAGGCAGCCATTGGCAACTAACAATGAAATAGGAAGTGGCCTGTGGTAAATATTCCCTTCAATGCCTTCTTCTGACAACAACACTGGTCAGGAAAAGATGAGAATACTCAGATGACTAATGTGTGTGATTTAAAATGCTTTGAGTTTGTCTGGAGAATACTATTTAAAAAAAAACTTATGGTTTTGCACGCATCATTAAGAAGAGAAGAGATAACGCATGCTAGCCTGGTTTTTGAGAAAAGAAAACCTTGGTGTACTCTTGCCGGGACCATGCAGTAGTGCAGCCACTAAGGAAAGCAGTCTGGAGAATCCTCAAAAAATTAAAAGTAGAACTACCATATGATCCAGCAATTCCACTTCTGGGAATATAGTGAAAAGAAAAATAAACTCAAAAAGATGTATGTACTCCTATGATTATTGCAACATTATTTACAACAGCCAAGACATGGGGGCAACCTAAGTGTACATCAATAGATGAGTCCATAAAGAAAATGCAGTATATGTACACAATGGAATATTACACAGCCATAAAAAAGGATGAGATCATGCCATTTGAGACAGCATTGATGGACCTAGAGGGTGTTATGCTAAGTGAAATAAGTCAGGCTGAGAAAGACAAATACCATATTATTCCACTCATAAAATGGAATCTAAAAAATGAACAAGCAAACAAAAACCAGAATTAGACTTACATATACAGAGAATAAACTGACAGTTGCCGGAGGGGAGGAGTGAGGAAGATTGGGGAAAATGGGTGAAGGGGAGAGGAAACACAGGCCTCCGGTTAAGGAATGAATAAGTCATGGGAATATAAAGCAGAGCATAAAGAATACAGTCAATAATATTATAATAGTGATGTAATAGGAGAGATGGTAGCTACCCTTGTGGTGAGCATAGCATAAGGTATAAACTTGTCAGTTGTACAGCTGAAACTAATGTAACATTATGCATCAACTACACTCAAAAATTATCCAAGACACTAATAAAGAGATTAGAACAAAATGAATCACAGTAAAATGGGAAAAATACAACAAAACAAAAATCCAAACTCATAAAAAAGAGATCAGAATTGTGGTTCAGCAGAATTGGAGGTGGGTGGGAGACTGGGATAGGAAACTGGAGGAAGGTGGTCAAAATCTGCAAACTTCCAGCCATAAGTAAATAATTACTAGATAAATAAGTACCCACAAATGCTGACTACAGCTAACAGAGCTGTCTGGTACACAGGAAAGTTGTTAAGATGATAAATCCTAAGACTTCTCATCACAAGAAGAGTTTCCCCCCCCATTTTTCTTTTCTTCTTTCTTTTTATTGTTATCTATGTGAGAAGATGGATGTTAGTTGAACCTATTGTTATAATCATTTCACCATATAGGTACATCAAACCATCATACCATATGCCTTAAAATTATATAGCGATGTGTGTTGTTTCTTACTAAAACTGGAAAAAATTGATGACAAAATTTAAACACAATAACTACCTTTAAATGTACAAAATTATCTATAATCTCAACATCCTGCAAACTTTGAAAATCTCTAATATCCCTTAGAAATACAAACAATCATTAGAGATTACTATGAAAAAATACATGCCAACAAACTGGACAATCTAGTAGAAGTGGACAAATTCCTAAACATATATGCACTACCCAAATTTGAATGAGAAGAGATAGGACGTATGAACAGACTGATAACCAGTGAAGAAATCGAATCCGTTATCAAAAATTTCCCAATGAATAAGAGTCCAGGGACAGATGGCTTCCCAGGGGAATTCTACCAGACATTTAAAGCAGAGCTAATACCTATTCTTCTCAAACTATTCCAAAAAATAGAAATGGAAGGAAAACTTACAAACTCATTCTATAAAGCCAGCATCACTTTGATTCCCAAACTAGACAGCGACCCAGGAAAAAAAGATAACTACAGACCAATATCCTTAATGAATACAGATGCAAAAATACTCAACAAGATACTACCAAATAGAATTCAACAGCATATAAAAAAATTATCCATCATGATCAAGTGGGATTCATTCCTGAGTTACAGAGTTGGTTCAATATTCACAAATCCATCAATGTGATACATCACGTTAACAAAAGAAAAGATAAAAAACATATGATCCTGTCCATAGATGCAGAAAAAGCATTTGGCAAACTACACCACCCTTTCTTAATAAAACCTTGAGAGAATCAGAATAGAAGGAACTTACTTAAACATGAAAGCGATTTATGGAAAGCCCACAGCTAATATCACCCTCAATGCGGAAAAACTGAGAGCTTCCCCCCTGAGATCAGGAATACAACAGGAGTGTCCACTCTCACCATTGTTGTTTAACATAGTGCTGGAAGTCCTAGCATCAACAATCAGACAACAAAAGAAAATAAAAGGCATCAGAATTGGCAAAGAAGAAGTCAAACTTTCACTTTTTTGCAGATGACATGATACTCTACATAAAAACCCAATTGACTCCACCAGAAGCCTTCTAGAACTGATCAACAAATTCAGTGAAGTTTCAGGGTACAAAATCAATGTACAGAAATCAGTTGCATTCCTATACACCAACAATGAAGCAGCAGAAAGAGAAATAAAAAAACTGATCCCATTCACAATTGCACGAAAAACCATAAAATACCTAGGAGTAAACCTAACCAAGGATGTAAAAGACCTATATGATGAAAACTATAGAAAACTTATGAAGAAATTGAAGAAGACACCAAGAAATGGAAAAACAGTCCATGCTCATGGATCAGAAGAATAAACATTGTGAAAATGTCATTACTACCCAAAGCAATCTACACAGGCAATGCAATCCCCATCAAAATTGCACCAACATTATTCTCAAAGCTAGAACAAACTATCCTCAAATTTGTATGGAAGGACAAAAGACCCCGTTTAGCCAAAGTAACATTGAAGAAGAAAACCAAAGTGGGAGGCATCACAATCCCAGACTTCAGCCACTACTACAAAGCTGTCATCATCAAGACAGGATGGTATTGGCACAAAAACAGACACATAGACCAATGGAATAAAATAGAGAACCCAAAACTGGGCCCACAAATGTATGGCCAATTAATTTTTGACAGAGCAGGAAAGAGTATCCAATGGAATAAAGACTGCCTCTTTATCAGGTGGTGCTGGGATAGCTGGACAGCAACATGCAGAAGAATGAAACTAGACCACTTTCTTACACCATACACAAAAATAAACTCAAAATGGCTGAAGGACCTCAATGTGAGACAGGAAACTATCAAAACCTTTGAGGAGAAAGTAGGAAACAGCCTCCTTGATATCAACTGCAGCAATTTCCTGCTCAACACATCCCCAAAGGCAAGGGAAATGAAAGCAAAACTGAACTATTGAGACCTCCTCAAGATAAAAAGCTTCTGCACTGCAAAGGAAACAACCAATAAAACTGATAGGCAACCGATGGAATGGGAAAAGATAGTTGTAAATGACATATCAGATAAAGGGCTAGTATCCAAAATCTACAAGGAACTCACCAAACTCCACACCTGAAAAATGAATAATCCAGTTAAGAAATGGGCAGAAGACATGAACAGACACCTCTCCAAAGAGGACATCAGACACCTGAAACGATGCTCAGCATCATTCATCATCAGGGAAATACAAATCAAAACCACACTGAGATATCACCTCACACCAGTCAGAGTGGCTAAAATGAATTAATCAAGAGACTATAGATGCTGGCGAGGATGTGGAGAAACAGGCAGCCTCCTACACTGTTGGTGGGAATGTAAACTCGTGCAGCCACTCTGGAAAACAGTGTGGAAGTTCCTCAAAAAACTGTCACTAGAACTCCCCTATGACCCAGCAATAGCACTGCTAGGGATTTACCCAAGGGATACAGAAGTGCTGATGCATAGGGGCACATGTATTCCAACATTCATGGTGGCACTGTCAACAATAGCCAAATCATGGAAAGAGCCTAAATGTTTATCACCTGATGAATGGATCAAGATGAGGTGGTATATATATGCAATGAAGTATTACATGGCAATGAGAAAGAATGAAATCTGGCCATTTGTAGCAAAGTGGATAGACCTCGTGGGTGTCATGCTAAGTGAAATAAGTCAGGCGGAGAAGGTCAGATACCATATGTTTGCACTCATAGGTCTAACGGGAGAAACCTAAAGGAGGACTATGGGGAGGGGAAGGAGGAAAGAGAGTTGTGGAGAGAGATGGATACAAATCATGAGAGACTATTGAATACTGAAAACGAACAGAGAGATGAAGGTGGAGGAGGGGAAGGGAGGTGGTGGCAATGGAGGAGGGGACTTGTGGGGAAGAGCACTGGGTATTATATGGAAACCAATTTGACAAGAAACTATTAAAAAATTAAAAAAACTCTAAAGTCAGACATTAAGTTCTGATGACAAAAGATAGTCAAGTAGCTCAGTATTGGAGAAAGATCATAAACAAGTATCATTCAATATATGATGGATGTGTAGGTTTTAGGAAAACATATGTGATATCATGTGTCAATTGCAACTTATCATTACATGGTTGTAATTCTAGGGTGTGCACTCCTTGGAGTCTGTGAGAAGGGCCTGTACTAAAATCATGTACGATTAATACAAATGTACAGTATCATCGTTAAGTTTTGTCATTACCAAACTTTCTTTCATTATAGTATTTATGATTATTTAATTATTAGTATACTTACTCAAGCTCAGAGTCCTCACATTTTTGGGTGTTTTTCTTGCTTTTGTCTGTGTGACATAGTACATCTTAAAGTAGTATTCATTGACTTTGTACTTTTTTGGTATAATTTACTTTTTTTTTTGAGTTGAAGACCTCTTCACCCACTTAAATATAACAGAGATATTAAATATATAATACACACACATATATAACATATATCTAAAATAACTTCTTTGAGTGGGTACACAGATGCTGTTTTCTACCTATAGATGTTGAAATCTACTTAATGTTCTAAAATTTTGCACAGTCCTAATTATTAACTACCGTCATATATACAATGAGAAAGCAAGGATTTCTTGAGCTTTTTCAGAGCAACAGAGTACATTTTCTAGCTCTCAGTCTCCTGCCTGCACATTTTATAGATCGATGAATAGTAAAAGCGAAGAAGTGAAAACAAGTTAATTAGCGTTCATGGCCTGCACTCTTAGCTGCTTCTCAGAAATTCGAATTGAACTCACCCTGTGATTTAATCTGCATAACTGAAAGCTAGTATAAAATCTATGAAACATTTTTATCAAAATAGTGAAGAGCGGCAACATGCTGGGGTCACATGTCCTTTTTCTTTCAAGTTTTTGACCATCTTTCAGGTGTCTCAATCTCCCACCAACAGAAGAGCCCAGCAAGTCACTTTTCCTCTTCAGATTCCGCTCTCAGTCCAGAGCTCCTGTGTCTGGACCTATCATGAGTTTGCCCCCATTTCCTACCCAACTGTGTCCTGGCTTCCCATCTCCTCCATGGTTACGACTGAAGAAGACACAAATGTTCACATTTTCCCATTTTTAAAAAGAGTACTTGTTTGTTTCTTCTTGGATGTTTAGAAAGTTGGGTCAAGTTAGACTTGATTTTTCTTACAAATGTTACTCTAGATCAAACAGAAGATTTGGATATGGAAACAGATTTAAGATTTGTGGAATGTGAGCTTGGTGCTGGTAATTCCATTGGAGCAGTGAGAAGTTTTCTACTTGAGAACTAGGGAGGGGGTTAAAAGAGAAGACAACGAATGAAATAGGAAGAAGTAAGTAAGACAAAGAACAACATTCATTATGGTCCAGAATTAAAACAAGGTAATGGCTTAAAAATTATATTTGATTTGTGTAGACTTTTATATTGTCAAATTTTTTTGGTCAGTGGAACATCAGATATTTATGCCAAGAAAGTTGAAAATTCTGGTTATTTTAAAACAATTTTTTTGATCCCTTAATATGTATTTTGCATGCTAGAGGGAATTTGAGTATAGTGTTATCTAACCTTACTTTTAAACATGTAGAAATAATAAAATAATGTCTGAATGTGTAGGGACGAGGGTCAGTTTATGTAGGACCTGGGTGTCCGTGGGGACCATGCAGTGGGGCAGCTGAAGAGGCCAACTTACAACCACTCTCATGGTAGCTCCCAAATTAGGAGGCTTGCTGAGAAATGAATACGGGCTCCTTGCAAAACTTCAACATGCATGCATTCTCGCATATCATAGGCTCAGAGAGTGACTGTTATCTTGATTGCTACAAAATATCTAGGGCGGAGACACCTGGGATGGGCTTCATGGTTTCTAAAGCCATTGATGCTTTAGGTAATAGAGTAAATGTGCCGTAAAAAGTGCTGTCCTTCCTTCAGTCGAATCGTTAGTACTATTTGATATAATTAGGTTATTTTCGACCCACTTACATGCGTATATTTTGATTAGTTTTCCATGGCGATTTCATGATTATTTCTTAAGATATCTGAAAATCTACTCTTCCTCCACGTGCAGGTTCTTAATCTTTCTGATCTGGCAACCTTTTTATTTTAGCTAGAAGATGGATATTTCAATAATTTGAAATGAGTTAATGTGAGCCCAGATCCCAATCAGATCCAAAATTTTAAGTGCTCATAAAAATCTGAAACTCTGCAATAACACTAAGTCCCCATATGCAGAGGAAAACAATTTACGTTTTGTGGCACTTGCCGTGAACTTTTGCAGGCATTTCTGCCTGGATTGTCTGTTAAGCCTTCTACTATATTAACATAGCTTTAGAAGAAAAGGGCTAAGTTAGGTTTAAATGTCACATTCAAAACATTGTGAGTGTAAGAAATATAACCCCAGGGCCAAAAATCACCAATGAAAAGAAATTATACTGGTTGTGTAAACACTGGCCCTTGGGCAAGGAGGTCATGGGTTTTGGTGCAGAGGGAAACTCTGTCCCATTACAGAGAGGAAGTGAGGCCTCTTACACACGAGGAAGAGGCCTCTGGAGGACGCATCTTTGCCTCTTAATGAGGAGTAGCTGAGGAGCCTCACGATGAGGCATTTTCTGTTATCTTGGGAAGAGATTTTAAGTCTTTGCTTTGAATCCCATATCAGGAACATTCCAGAGATATCATCTACTTTTTTATTCACAAGTGATGATCTCTGTTTAACTCTCCAATTCCCGCTTTTGCTGTTCTTTTGAAACAGTCTTCAGAATTAATGGAGTCCGGAGTTGCGGCAGTTCTTGGTGCTGGCTGTCTTATGTGGAAGCCATTACATGTGCCTCTGCTTTTCCGTCCCTGGAAGGTTTCCGTCGTCTTCCCTCGGGGTAAGCCATCCACAAATCTGGACACTCCTTCTTCTGGGCTTTTCCCGACCCTTCAAACCGGGTCGGTTCCCCCTGTCATGCGCTCCCATGACATCTTGTGCTTACCCGGAAAACACAGATGGCAGAGATGAGGACATAGACCATATACTGAGAAGACCCCCACCTTGGCAATGGCATCTTGTTCTCCAGCCTGGATGAGCTGTTCCGCTGTGTTCTGGCTGAGGACCGTTCTTACACACACTCCCAACATTCCTCGGAATGATTTCTGCCAGCATTGGATTGACACTCTCTACAAGAAATGTGTGGTTGATTATGACATAAATATAAATAGCTTAGAACTCAGAATCAATACTTAAATTTGTTGTAAATCGCAGAGAAAAGGCAAGTGCAGTGTTTTTAGGGAGGTGGATGCTTAATCAGCCTGGCAGTGATCTCTGGCACCAAGTCACTAGGCAGAGCCATTCTCCAATTCTAAGACTTTAAAGGGTGCAGATAACCTTTATGTAAAGTCAGTAAGTTAGGTCCACTGTCACCACTGTGTCTCCTGGTTCTAGAAAAAACCATGAGGCAGGTGGAACCCAGTAATCACAGGATCAGGGAAAGTAGACTCCGTGCTCCTTTCTGAGGCTCAAGGGCTGCTGACGCTCTTACCCAGGAGCTGCGGGCACAGCCACTTGGCACATGCTTGCTGGGCGTCACTTAGGCGTCAGTGTGGTGGTATAATGTCAATGGATGTTGAGTCCTCAGAGGACAGACAAAAAGCTGACGAATTCAAGTGTTGCCATAATTACCTGGCCTAACGCTAAGCCGAGACTGTACAGCTCTCGGTATGCGCCCTCAGGGAGTTAGTGTGCTCACTCAAGCTGAGGAGCTGTGAGAAAGACCGAGCGCCCAGCACTCACTGCCAGGGAGCGATTTATAAAGAGTGCAGTGTATTTGGAAAAGAACCCACTGTGTGATACACTTTTATTTTCCACTTAGGCTCAATTATTTAAAAAAATTATTTCTCTTGATGAGGTTTCTGAATAAGTGTAGCTGTTTTCCTTTATTGATTTGTGATCCAAAGTTAAAATGAATGAACAGTTCTTCAGGACAAGTATATTATTTTGTGCTTCTTCCACTTTATTCTCCCTAAAAGCCAAAATCTTTGAACAGATGTTCTTCAGATTTTTCCAAAATGTAAATAAGTGACCCCTGGAGAAAGAGAAAATCATAGCATGGCAAGCTTTCAGGAAAAAATACTTTGTTTTTCAGAAAATTATACATGAAGGAAAATGAGATAAATGGGAGTGCTGATGAAAATATATTTATGTAACTTTAACTATAACATTCTCTTCTTAGTATGACTGTAATAATGCTGCTTTGTTTGAAAATTTTGCTTTAAAAATTTTTGTCAACAGAATTACATATTGTAACATGTGCTCATTTGTTTCTGACTTGAAACTCTGCTTTACTTTGTATTAGAAGATTTTTAAGATTCTCTTTATTATCATTCTATTCTTGTTTCCATGACTACATAAGATGTTTTTTAAAAAGTATCAATGTTCCTTGACATTGGCTGTAGCAACTTCTTTCTAGATACGTCTCCTGAGGCAAGGGAAACTAAACCAAAAATAAACTATTGGGATTTCATCAAAATAAAAGGCTTCTGCACAGTGAAGGAAACAATGAACAAAACTGAAGGGCAACTTACAAAACGGGAGAAGATATTTGCAAATGACACATCTGATAAAGGGTTAGCATCCAAAATATGTAAAGAACTTCTAAAATTCAAACCCCAAAAACAAATAACCCAATTAAATATGGGCAGAAGATATGAAGAGATATTTTTCCAAAGAAGACATAGAGCTGGCCAACATAGGCATGAAAAGATGCTCCATATCATCACCATCAAGGAAATGCTAATAAAAACTGCAATGAGATATCACCTCACACCTGTCAGAATGACTAACATGAACAACACAAGGAACAACAGGTGTTGGTGAGGGTGTGGAGAGACGGGCGCCCTCCTGCACTGTTGGTGGGAATGCAAGCTGGTGCAGCTGCTCTGGAAAAACAGTGTGGAGGTTCCATCAAAGAGGGGAAAAAAAAATAGAACTACCCTACAATCCAGCAATTGCACTACTAGGGATTTACCCAAAGAATATAAAAATACTAATGCAAAGGGATACTAACACCATGATGCTTATAGCAGCATTACCTATAATAGCCAAGTTGTGGAAACAGTGCAAGTGTCCATCAACTGATGAATAGATGAAGAAGACGTGGTAGGGCACCTGGGCGGCTCAGTCAGTTAAGTGTCAGACTCATAGTTTTGGCTCAGGCCATGATCCCACACTTTGTGGGTTTGAGCCCTGTGTTGAGCTTAGCAATGACAGCAAGGGGTTTGCTTGGGATTCACTCTCTCCCTCTCTTTCTGCCCCTCCCTTCCTTGTGAGCGCACATGGGTGCACTGTCTTTCAGAATAAATGAATAAACTTTAAGGGAAAAAAAGATAAGAGATCTATATATTCACCCCTCCCCCCCCAACACACAATGGAATAGTACTCAGTCATTAAGAAAAGAATGAAATCTTGACATTTGTAGTCTTGTGGATGGAGCTAGACAGTATTATGCTGAGTGCAATAAGTCAGTCAGAGAAAGGCAAATACCATCGGATTTCACTCATATTGGAGTTTAAGAAACAAACCAGCAAAGGGAAGAAACCAGCAAAGGGAATAAAAAGAGAGAGAAGCAAACTGGGAAACAGATCCTTAACTATAGAGAACAGACTGATGGGGGGGCTTGGGTGAAACAGGTCATGGGAGTTGAGGGGGGCACTTGCTGTGATGAGCTCTGGGGCTCGTATGGAAGTCTGGGGTCACCATGCTGCGCCCCTGAAACTAGCGTCACACTGTATGTTAACTACCTCGAATGTAAGTAAAAATTTAAAGGAGAAATAAAAAGTATCAATGTTTCTGAAAGTTGGATAGTGCTGTCAATTGTACACCCAGGAAGTGATTATGGTTATTGTTTCAGGAGGCCATTTCCAGCTTAGACTACCTCAATGTTTGCCAGTAGATTTTTAATCAATTAAAATTAAGTTCAATGGTAATTAAAATTAAAATCCATTGACTAAAAGATTTTACTTCCTCAATACTGAACATGTAACTTAAACTTTAGTCAAAACCATATACTCCATAAGCTGCCAAAGAACTTTTGGGTGAGCATCTCACCTGTGGAAGGATAACAACTTGTAACAAATTCCAAGGGGTTAGGAATATGGAAAGACAAGTTGTGGCAAGAGGACACTTGACTAATTTGTAACAAAATGGTTCAGATTATTTGAGAGCATGCGTCTGTCCTGCCCACTGCCACTGAGAGGCCATAAAGAAACAGAGAGAATGGGGTCTAATTAAGAAATAGGCGTTCAGAAGAAGCGTAAGTCCCTGAAAACAGGGATGGAACATGCTATCTTCCCTCTGTCTCTCAACACATGTGGTGTGTCTCTCCTGGGACAAAGATGAAATATGCTCCGGGGGAGGTAAAGCTGGAGGATGGCAGGGAAGTAAAAGAAAGTGGCAGATATACAAGAGGGGGAGGAACGAGCACAAATAAGAAAAACGAACAAGCCCCGTTTTAAACCCAGCCCATTGTTCTGGGTCTCATCGACCTTGGCAATACTCAGAGGGTCACATTTTATATAGATGAACCATCTTCAAGTTCTCCTGCATCTCTGGAACATGCAAATGTTTTCCCTTGATGTTTTATCACTACATTCGTTTTATTCCTCAAAGTTTTATTATATTAATAGATGCTTCTTGGTGCACTTATTTGAATTCATCTTGACATTGTATTTTTCATTGTTAGAGAAAAATACGTCTTTTTGTTTTGCTTGACTTTTTGAAACTCTGGCTTCTAACACAATACTGATGCTTTCTTGACATGTTTCCCAACCTCACTATATTTTAGAACTACAACAACATAGTTAATTGAGTTTATGAAACACATGAAATCATCCTTATCAAATATCATTATTAAACATAATGGAGGACTCTCAATGCCATTTTATTGGTGGATTCTTTTCGGGGGAGGTCATTCTTGTGGGTTGGTCCACATCTGTACCAGACAAACATTGCGAGTGATATCATTTTCTCTACCTCATTTTCCTATTCCTTATTGAGAGTTTTATTAATTTAGAAAAATACCCTCAGATAAAGCTAAAGACAAAGCAATGAGATGGAAACACAGTCTGCTTGGAACCCTTCTCAAGTAATTACAGATAAGAGATTAGACAGCTCTTCAGCATGTTTAAATGTCCATAGGCAGTTTCCGGCTACCTTGCCCCTGGAGTGGTAGGTGACATCATTTCCAGTGTGGAAGAGATCCTACTTCTTTGACTTTCCTGCTGCAAAGGATGATAGCACTTTGTCTCACACTAAACTATTCAAGATGCAATACAGTTTCCTAGATGAGTTTGGCTCACTGCTTTAATATCTTTAAGATCCATGACTATGGAGAGGGGCACTTGTGGGGAAGAGCACTGGGTGTTATATGGAAACCAACTTGGTAATAAACTATTTAATTAATAAAGAAAAAGATCTTTGACATCAGGAAGAGAATTAGTAAAAATTCAATAAGCTACAAGTAAAGGAGAACTCTGACGACCAAGACATTTATGATTTCACAAAAAAAGAAGTCCAGAAATAAGACAGGTTTTGGGTTGGTTGATTCAATGGCTCATGGACACCTTAAGAATGAGGTTTATTTCATTCTTCCCAGTTTAGAGAAGATTGAGTCTTAAGATCATGTGACAAGTAGGGCGCCAGATTCAATTTCCAGGTATTTTGAAGACTTTAACTGTAATGAGTTAATGGGACCTGGGGCTGAGTTTTTCATCTCATATGCTGTCCTCAAACAGAATTTCCTGGGAAAGGTTTAAGAATCTGCCTTGTCAGCCAGTTGAGTATGGAAGGGGCTCTTCTCATCTTCTGTCTTCTCCTGGAGCCCTGTCTTTTATCTTAGGAGTTTCTGTACTCCTCGTGACAGTGTAAGGCTATTGTTTCACATGACTGGGCATGGGGAGGCTCTTAGCATAACTCTAGAATAATCCTAAATTGCTATAATAGATTAATGAGTAATTTCAAATTTTACTAGTGAAAAAGAAAAAGTACTACACTCTAGGCTAGATCAGTGCCCTGGACACTCAGCGAACATGTCTGAGGGGTCAGATGAAAGTCAGAGATTTCTAGCACTCTAAATAAGATATGTATAGTAGAGGGATTTATATAGTTGCCATGCTATGTGCTGGATGCCATGGCAAAAATGGCAAGATTTGACTAGTTGCCTAGAATTTTAGAGTTTAAAGTATCTCAGTAAACTTTCACCCTTATGACAGCCTTCTGGAGGTTCTGAGAAAGCTATTACAACCCATTTTACAGATGAGGAAATTCAAGTCCCAAGGATGAGTGACTTACTTGGAACTACCTGGTACTAAGACTACAGCCATGTTCTCCGGCATCTTCCCCAGAGTTTCCCCGTTCTCCCGTGTTGCTGAACCTTGAGGGCAGAGCTCATGGTTCAGTGGTTGCTGGCCTGCTTGGATCAGCCCTACAGAGCTTGACTGGGGCTTGCCTCCAGCTCCCTGATCAGTGACTTCAGCCCGCTGACATGAGCAAATGCTTCAGACAGAGAGTTTGCCCCTCTTTCCCCCTCAACAATGTATTGTTAAAATTTACCAGCAACACTGGTTAAAACTACATCTATATCTGTTTGCTAATGGAGCTGTTTGGACATAAGTGACGTTTCCTCTTTACTAATCTATATGTGTTATACATGTTTTCTATGTATATAGAAAATAAATTCCCAATATTTTGAATTTACCTGGTTTGAAGGTTGTGCAATATTCACAAATGGGCACAGAGGATGTGCACAAAGCATTTGACGTCATCAGTAGATTATGTAATCCTATATTTTACTTAAAGAGATGTTCTTCTGAGCAGCTTCAAACAACCTTTGAAATTTACTCTTGTGGTATTACCCCTTCTTCCTTTTTATAAAAAATAAACTGAAACAACAAAAACTCATCGAGTTATTTAATTAACATTTTACAGGCCAGAGAACAAAAGGAACAAGTGGTCTGTGGGTCCTCATGGAGCAAGATGCTAGTTTGGTTGGAGTGAACGGAAGCCCTCTGGCCCCACCAGCTGAGTATCTGTCGGAGTGGGGATGGCTGGCAGAACACAGGAAGCTGTGAACCTGCCCTCTGTGCCGACGCCAGCCCTGCTGGAGGCGCACACCCCTGTCAGTGTCATGGTCATGGCATTGATAGTCTGTTAAAACATGGGCTTTGAAGACAACAAGCTGTCCAGCCAGTGCCACGCTTTACAACATCTGCGCAAATGCTCAAGAGAGGTCGAGTTTGGTGAGGGAGGGTGGAGGAGGTTGCCCAGATGGGCCACAGCCCCAGAAACACAAGGGGCAGGAGAAGAAAATTAGGAAAGAACTGTATTTTCCTTTTTATAAACGATAATCAAATTGAAGCCATGAAATGTATTCTTAATATTTAACACTTATCCGCAGCTGAACTGAAGGTGAGAATCCGCAGCCTGTATCTCCCGTTGCCTGTTACTCCACCTGCCTCCAGGATCCTCCCGTGGGCAGGGATGCGGATGCTCACCTTTGTGTCTTGATCTCTTAGCGGAGAACCTGACCCGTTGTAACATCAATAATGATGTTAGCAATCTTAATAAGATTAGTGCAGGAACAGCAGCAGAATTGATAGATCTTTATGTGGCAAGCATCATACTAAGTTGTTTTACAAGCATGACCTCATTTTATTGTCACAGCCACCCTGGGAATTAGACCTTGTTATCCCTTGTGTGCAGATTAGGAAACAGAGGTTCTAGGAGGATATGACATTTGCTGGAGGTTGAGCAATTACTAAATGATGTAGCTGAGTCTCCACCCAGGTCTACCTGATTCCCTAATTAGGGAACAAGAATTCCAAATAGATGCATAGTTCTGCCCTGCAAATATATTTTCTGTTGTTTTTGAGTAACTTCCTTTCTCAGTTGTTTTTCTCAGTGTAAAACGTCATCATAACAGGGTTCATTTACGACTCTCTTTCCCTTCCAGCTGACTTTTGATACAAAGAATAAGACAGAGTTCAGAATGCCAATTCTCCAAAATCACCTGTCTGAGGGCAGCACTGAGGGCAGATACCAGACAGAAGTTGAAGGTCTCTTTCCACACATTCACCAGTGATGCCAAAGGGGTGACATCCAGAAGGGATGGGAGCCTTCTTCACTTTTCTGCTACATTCCACTGCGTCTATTGCTCCCTGATCCTCACTTCTGGAACCTCCCTCCTCCCTCAGGTTTCAGACTCCTGCAGAATGCTAACAGTTTGGGTTTGAAGTCGGAGTGACTCCGTCTGCACTCCACTACCTGCTACCACTGGCATGCTGGGAAACCTTCCCGCCCCGAGCCTCAGTCTCCCCACTGCAGTGTGAGAAGTCAGCAGACCCAGCACAGGTTTACTGCAAGGATTGCATGAAGGGATGCTTCTGAAGGGCTTAGCACAGTGCCTGGGGCACACTGCAGCACCGGGCATCCCTCGGCCCTTCCCCAAACTCGAGACGAAATGGACCAGGGCCACTTGTCAAATGAGAAAGGAGGCATTCTTTAGTCTGAGCTAGATTCCTTACTTTTTCTGCCACAGAGGCCCATTGGGGTCACCCTTAGTTTCTCACCCCTGTTTTGAGGCATCAGGGTCCCGTTGGTATCAAAGATGAGTGATAGTGCTTTCCTGTGATACCTCACTTGTAATACCCTGGGAAGGAGCATCTCCTTCAAGTTTATGGCCAAGTTCCAGACCTGACATTGAGCACTATATTTCTGTCTTTCCAACTAGGACTTCTGGCCAGCTGATTAGGGGGAAGTGGAAGTGTCTTACGTATTTCCAATGACATGAAGTTGACATTCAGCAAAAGTTAGTTGGACAAATGAGTTATCATGTAATCACTCTTTGGTTCTGAGGAACCATATGAAAGCAAGAAACATCAGAAGAAATCTACCTATTGCATTAATTCTTCTAGGACAGGGATCAGCACGTTTTTCCTCTAAAGGGCCACATGCGAAATATTTAGGCTTTGCCGGCTATGTTGTCTCTATTACAATGACTCAACTCTGCCATTGTAGTGCAAAAGCAGCTGTAGACACACATAAATGCACGAACGTGGCTGTGTTCCAGTAAAACCTAATTTACAAAACGGGTGCCAGGCCATATTCAGTGCAGACGCTGTTTCCTGCTCTTGCTTTAAGGGTTGGCATGGATCTCGGGTTTTAAATTCAATGCCACAAGCAAATTTTCATACTTCGTGTTTCTCAAGCATAAAGCCCTCAAGCAACTATGCCTACCTTAGCAACAGGCTCAGCATGTCATCCATCCATCCATCCATCCATCCATCCATTCATTCATTCATTCCATGATATTGGACCCAACTATGGTAAAATACTGTCCTAGGTACACAAAAAGAATGCTCCCAGACCTATATCTTTACTTAAAAAAAACCTGTCCTGAGATACTGGCCTCCTGAAGTATGCTGCTTAGTATTTCACTTCGGTTGTTATCTGTGGCTTCTGGAGGTTTCTGGAATGCCTCTTACACTGTATCCTGCCTACTTGACATAATCTATATCTTATCTCAACTTGGCATGGCCTGGATGATTGCTCTCCTAGCAGCTTTTGGAACGTTCCAGGGGCTTCCTTGGGCAAAGCCCCTGTGGGACTGGTGCTAGATCCAGGAATCGGACCTTGTACCCTTTCACTGCCTCTTTGGGCTGACCTTCCAGCCTGGGCTCTTGGGAAGAGGCTGGACACTAAAGGTGTTGGTGTATCCCTGATGTCTCTTCTGAAAAAGCAAAGTGTGTGTGTGTGTGTGTGTGTGTGTGTGTGTGTGTGTGTGTGTAAGTTTTTTTAATTGTAACTAAAATGGTAGGAGAAAAATATTTAAAAAACAATTTAGGTCATGAGGTATTTACCATTATTATATGTTTAGACAAGAATATAATTTAGTAGACAAAAGGACAATATTTTTAAATTCACAATGATACTGGCATGAGGGCATCTAAACCATTTTTTATTCTTTTTTAATGTTGTTTTATTTATTTTTGAGAGACAGAGAGAGACAGCATGAGCAGGGGAGGGTCAGCGAGAGAGGGAGATACAGAATCCGAAGCAGGCTCCAGACTCTGAGCTGTCAGCACAGAGCCTGACTTGGGGCTTGAACCCACAAACTGTGAGATCATGACCTGAGCTGATATCGGACGCTTAACCAACTGAGCCACCTAGGTGCCCCTAAACCATTTTTGAGCACTACCATTTTGGTAAATTATGTTCTGGTAATTATGACCAAAGAAATTTATTTCTTAATCAGAATTTATTTACTTACTTCTATAAATACAAAATACACCTTACTGCTTCCTTAGGAAAGACATGTAGGTAAGTAGATCTCCTTCAATTGGCTAGAATTTTCATACACACGAGAAAAGCCAATAAAGTCACTGAGCCGACGGTGTACTGCTAAATGTTTAGCAACCAGCTCCCCAGGAAGAAAAAAAAATGTGTGCCTATTATCAAAATCCTGATAGGAAGATAATTTGCATACATTTTACAAACAGTAACAAAATACACACATTCCATTTGATTCTCAGAGAGTGCTCTTGTTGACTTCCTGAAGTCTTAGGTCTGTAGCCAGCCCAGCATCGCAGCAGGCGTGCAGACGCGGCTCTGACAGCTGCGGAGGCGCTTGCACAAGTAAGCCCGCGAGTGAGGAGAAAGTGAGATAATGACTTTGGATGCTGGGCTTCACGTGTTCTTCATGGCGTGAGCGACTTCTTCACTAGCGTGGATCGCGGGTCTTGAACACGAAGGAGTATGCTCTCGATTTCTTGTGCTGCTCTAAAGACGAACAGCTACACAAACAACACCCTTGCAGGTTTGATCTGCGTTATAAACATTTTCTTTGACATCTTCATAAGCCTCGGCAGACACCAGAACAATACATCAAACCCTGATTTGTGACATCTGCCGACTTCGGTGGTGTAAAGACCCTCACCATAGCCCATGTGGTGCTAACGGTGACACGTAACTAGACACGGACCCAGGACCAGGTGCACGTGTGCTCAGCATTGGGCAGGATGTCACCGCACTGATGTGAGGGGTCACAAACACCTCAAGAACGCAGGACGCAACAAAATGGAGTAAAATGTTCCAGAAGGAAGAATCTTTCAGCTCTTATTACCTTGCATTTAATACCATAAGATATAGATGCATAAAATTTAATATTAAATAATGGTAAAGTTGAATAGCCAAAGAGCATCTTGAAAACTTAGCAGGTGTTTCTTACATGCCATGATGAGCCTGAAGCACCATACTGCTGCTCTTGGCAAAACGTGTTCCCACTGAAACTGTTAATTACCCAGTTGAGTTCGGTGAATGGCTCACTCGTTGACATTAAATAGAGGTATAGGTTTAGAAGAGCCTTTTAAGAAGTTGTAGTATTTTATTTGCAGAACATTTAACACTGGTTCCTAACAAGATCAGTTGCTTGCATCCCTTTCATGGAGTTCCCTTTGAAGCTCATAACATATGTGGTAGGTTTATTGAAACATATCAAAATAGATTTATAGATTGCAATAGTAAGCCAATTAATTGACCTAATTATTAGTAGTAGATATTGTGGATTGCATGTTGACAGTGAACATGGAAATTCATAAAATGCAGATTACAAATTCCATGGGTGTGGGGACTGGGTCCTCTAAATTCTTATAAAGCAAGATAGATTATTCTTGGTAATTTGCATCTAATTATTATAGACTATCATTATGATAATGTGTCATCCATATTTAAACCACTTAACACAGGTAAAACCATTCATGAGGTTTATAAAGTAGACATTGGACCCAAGGAGTGATTATTGAGTAAACATAAATATGAGGGAAATACAGAATATGTGATCTTAGCGTGAAAATTTTGGGTCTCTAGGTTACTTGTAAAATTTGGGGGGATTCTCTAATTATTCAAGTGAAATTAAAGTGAAATACTTCTTTCAACATCCACTTCCTTTTGTTCTGCTTCCTGATACGACACCTGCTACTTCACGGTGAGTTGGAGTGACTGTGCCTTGTGTGAGAAGGCCCCTGCATGCGGTGCTGCTGTTTCGCACACACGAGTGACTCTCCAGAACACGGAAAGTAAAGAATGATAGTGTTTGAAGTGGAGAACCATGACGGCTGCTGCTGGAGGATGGAGACCCCCCCACAAGGCTGACCAGGCAATCCATGGGGGCCAGGAGAGCCGTCGGCACGCTGGGGAGCAGCCCTCCGGCTTGTGGCTGGGAGCGGGGGCCAGGAGGTATCACTGCCCTGTGGCCTGGCCACCTCTGTCATCTGTGCAAGTGTCCTCCACCATCAGATTTAAATGTTTAGCTCACTTTTCTTAGTAAAGATACACAATATTCTCCTTAACTCACATTTTCCCCTAGGTGATCTGCTTATAGTTACAAAACTGGATACAACCTTTGCCAGCAGCATGGGATGCGCTGCTTGGGTTTTCTCTGGGCTGGCCTGGGAGGAAGAGCTGCCCTCCCAGGAGTTGGGCCGCTAGCAGCACTTCCTTTGAACCTGACCTGAGCAGGAACAACAGCTCCATAGTGAGGTGCTGCCACTCATACTTTATGATCCCTTGCCTCAAAGACACAGGTAGACAATATGTACAATAAACACAATTAATGAATTCACAGGGAGGCCGGGCCCATCCCTCCTTGGCATTGTTAAACCTGCAGCTTCAATCACTGTGAAAAGCTTGATTGCTTAGTTCCCATGCTACATGCAGGGTTCCCAGATTTGGTCTACTATAAGGCATCTTGCCGTTGACTTTAATTGGTGTGCACACACAGAGAATACATATTCCATGTATTGAAATACGAGGTGCAACTTGGAACCTGCTGTAGGAAAGGGCCCAAGTACAGAACAGGTGACGCCCCCAGGAATGATCCTGATTGCTCCCCTACCCTCCAGTCTGAAACAAAACACAGCACAAGAATTAAGTAAGCTCACACAAATATCTGCACTGGGGACACACGCATAGTCACCACAACTTTGCAGCGTCCATTTCGCACAGTGGTTGCCACATTTCAACAATTTTATCCATTGACTAAGGTTTTTAGGTGGGGCTAATGAAAAGAAATTTGCTCATTTAAACTCAGGTTAAACAAAGAATGAACTAAGCATTCTTATGGAAAATAATACAAACATAGAAACAGTGTCCAGGGGAACCAAAATATAACAGGGAAAATGCCTTAAAGAAATTATCTGCTAATAATATTAATGACAACATAAATGATAGCTAACACTGCTCTAAGTAGATACCATTAGTAATATAAACTACTTATTTTCTCCTAAAAGCGACCCTCAGACATCAAGAGCATCTTCCTCTTCCCCAAGTCAGAGAGACATGAAGGCGGTAACCACAGGGGCGGATGCCCGCTGGGTCCCAGCAGACACGGTGGACTGGGTCTTGGAGACGAGCACCGACAGCCGCGGGTGCCCTCTAGGACAGAGCACCAGGCCGCGCACCTCACAAGTGTAGGAAGAGGAGCAGGAGGAATGGGTCTTCCAGACGGAGAGAGCAGTGCGAGCAAAGCCGTCAAGTTCTGCAGGACTGGAGAGGACGTGCCCGGAGCCATCCCTCCATTGGTGTGTGTGTGTGTGTGTGTGTGTGTGTGTGTGTGTGTGTGTGTGTGATGAAAACAGATAACGAGATCTAACCTCTTAGAAATTTTCAAATCTTTGTTGCAGGATTGTTAACAGCTGGGCTCAGGCCCGCGCAAAGCAGTCTGGGCCCACCGTGCCTGGCCAGGGGAGGGAGGGGTTGGGGGGTCTTCCAGGTCACGTCGGGGCTCACACCGGCCTCGGCCGCACCAGAAAGTGAGTCTGCTCTGTGGCTTTGGTTCAGATTTGAGGCCTCATGGCAAGCAAGGCCGGGAAGAGCGGACTTAGCAGACAAACGAGGAAGCTGCCATGAACTGGCAAAGGTCCTCTGAGACAGCTGCTGTGGAGAGGTCTTCGGAGATCTCAGCGCCCCGCTCCCCGCTCTGCCGGGAGCCTGGAGGGGCTTGCACCTTGGGTCAGAGACTCCACGGCTGCCTCCTTTCACTTGCCCTGTGCTGGGGGCGGTGCTGAGAGGGGCCTGTGGTCCACCGGGTGCGGGGAGTGACAGGGCGGAGGGGGGCAGCGCCCTGGTGAGGGGGGTGGTGCCCTGGGTCCCGGCAGTGGGGGGGGCGGGTGTGGGTGGCGGCTGCGCCCTGGCTCCTCCACGGAGCCGGGTGTCTGGGTCTGTGATTACTGGAGGCCGCGGGCGGCAGGCCCGGACTCGCCTGTGCACTTCGCTCCTCTGAAAGCGCAGATGCCGGTCTCAGGATGCTGAGCTTCTCAGGAGCAGGTGCGCAGGTGCGTGGGCCTGGTGAGTGTGCGTCTGCACGACCCTGGGGCCCAAGGTGCAGCCCAAGGTGCTCTCAGACTCCAGGGGAGAATTCCTAAGAACAGCAAGCGTCTGCCGTCAGAACACGGCTCTGAAGATACATAAAACAAAATGAAAACCGCATCTTGGGTCCCGTGTATTTATTTTTGCTGAGAGACTATCCTTGATTTTATTTATAAGAGAAGCAATAGGATATAAAAAATAATGTATTAATGTCCTATAAAGGAAACCTATTCAATACAATATATTAGAAATATGATTCCACACAAATGTCTTTGTACTAAGAAGTCGTATTTATTTACTTTTCAGGCTGCACTTTGGCATTCCTGCACAACACAGAACCTAAGTGGCTCACGCAGACACTCTGAGGCCTTCCCTGTTTGAATTGGATGCTGTGGCCCTTGAATCCTATAGGAACCAGGTGTCCCTTGTCAACAGCGGTAGGCCAAATGGCCTGTGACAGTCTGAGACTACAAAATTGGATCTCATCATATCCCTTTTCTCCACCTGTACTTTTTAAAGCCAAATTTTAGATCACTCGAGCTCCCTAATGACTGCTTAACCCAGAGGTACATGGATACAATCTATTTCAATATAACTGCTTTCCGTTAATCAGATTTCTGTTATTTTGTGTATTTATTATATTGAGAAGGAAGCTTATAGGCCTCACAGAAGCCAAAGTGGTCCGCACACAAAGGGCCTGTGGGTGCATTCCAGAGTTCATGGGAAGCCCCACATCCCTCGGCTTGCTGCCGCCCCCTGCAGCCTTCACCTCCTCCCCACCCCAGGACGCCCTGGGCCTGACCCCTGGTTCCGCAAAGGAAGACATACTCCCCCACCTCCCCCAGGATGGCCTCTGCCTACGAAGACTGACAGCGGACAATGATCCTCTCTATTGAAGGAGTCCCATGTCCCCGCAGGAGTGGGGTTGGCCTTCGGTCTAAGGAGAGCTGTCCGGTTACCTGGGTCCTGATTCTCAGAGGACGAGCCCTCCAGCCTGTCAGGCCCACACTGAGCCCGGGTGAGCTGGGGCTGCCGTGTCTTTTGTGGTCTCTTCACTGAAATCCTAAAAAGTGTGCTGCCCGTCTTGCCCAGGGCTCTAGCATTTCCTGAGGAAAGTCCGTGTGCCCGGGTTTTGCTTCAGTGCTTTCATGTGTAGAGTGAAGAGACAAAATGTGGAATGCAATGTTTGCTCAGAAGAGACATTCCAGGGAAATCGAATATGGGTTGTAGGTGGCCTTAGAGATTCGAGCCAGCCCGCACACAGGGCATTGACCCACTAAGGACAGCCGTGTCGTCCACCACGGCCCTGACCTTGGGATCCCGGCTGCGTTTCAGGGCATGGTTTTGGCTGACACAACAGAAGAGCTGCTTTGCTCATAGGGCTTGCACGTGTGGACCCAAGACTCACCTGCTCCCTTAGTGTATCTTCCATTTGTACACCCAGACTTGAGGCCGCTGCTCCGTGGAGCTGTTTGGTGGAGAAGTTGGGGTGCTGGGTCTGAAGACGGCCGTCTGTGTGTCAAAGCTCTTCTTTGCTGGATTCCCTACCCCATTATGTGGTTCCAGTTTCCTTATCTGTAAAATGGGGTAATACCAGAAACTTCCGTCATTTTATCCTCAGTCCTACATCTGTGAGCTCGCCATGAGGCCAGACAACGCCCGGTCCCCTGTCTACAGAATGGGCCCGTGATCCACCTGTCTGCACTGTCTCCAACCCCAGGGTGGCACCTAGTGAGTTAGTAGTGATTAAAATACCACAGGGGAAGAAAAATGAATATAGAAGAAGGGGGAAATAAAGAGAGAAGCAAACCATAAGACTCCCAAGGAGAGAACACAGTGAGGGTTGATGGAGAGGAGGGGGTGGGGTGGCCTGGCTGGGGGTGGGTGTTAAGGAGGCACTTGACTTGTTGGGATGAGCACCGGGTGTTGTATGCAGGTGATGAACCACTAAATTCGGCTCCTGTTAACTAACTAGAACCTAAATAAAAATTCGCAAGTGAAAAAAATAGAATTAGATATTTAAAAAATACCAATTTAGGTGCTATTTCAAGATCCTTTCCAGATGTGTAAAATCCCTTCTGTTCCTACTCCCGAGCCGCAGCTGACCTCACGCTGCTTCAGCCTGTACAAAGCCGGCTCACGCTCCTTCTCACTGTTACGATTTGGACTCATTAAAACTTTTGCACTGTGCGTGCTTATTTTTTCAGATTGCTGTACTTCCAGAGTCCTCTTGAGTTTGCGGGTCTTTTGGATGTTCACATTCCTCCCCCTGAGCTCAAAATCAAGCTCTTTGACTTCATTCTTTCCTCCCTGGATTTTCTGTTACGTCTCCTCTTGGGAGAGTCCCCCCACAGGGCACTGGAACTGGGAAATCCCTCATCGATAGGGGTTTTCACAAGGTGCCACTGTGGAGGGGCGTCCTGCAGGACCTGGGCACCTCCCCGCGCCTTGCGCTTCTGACGGGGAAGCCTGTGACGGCAGATCCTGGCTTCCTGGGCTGTGCTAGAGGAACTCAGTGCGGTTTCCTTCAGCACAATGTTTTCCCCACATTTTTTTTAAACCGAGAACCCTCTGCACTGCAATTTTTATGGGCGGGATCCTTTCTACGGTTTGGTGGACGTGAGAAGAGAAGCCAGAGGGAAGTGTGATTCAAACACAAGGTGGCAGAACGCTTTGTCAAGAGAGCACTTGCTCAGAGCCCTTCTCTCTTCTCTCCACGGCTCATGTTTCCAGGCAATTACTGGAGAGACAGGTGTGTGTGTGTGTGTGTGTGTGTGTGTGTGTGTGTGTGTGTGTGCGTGCGCTTGTGTGAACGACAGATGTGTAGGAAACAAACTAAGGCCTTGAGGGACTCCACTTCCAGGAAATCTTCTCACTATGGTCGATGCAGAGAAAAAAATCCCTGATGGGCTCTCAACTGAAAAACATTTTTTTTAAGTTTACAGAAGTTTAAATATTCAGCAGTTTGGTGATGATAATGATGCAGTCACCTTTTTTTTTTTTTAATTCTTTGAACTTTTTAAAGCCCTTTGTGTTTTCCTGTTACTCATAGGGCTGGGATAGGAAAAATGCAGGCAGGCTGATGCCTGCTTCTGAGTACTCAAGTTTGAGCAATAGTATACCACACAAACTCAGCTAGTTATATATATATGTTTTTTTTTCCTGGTGGTGGCAGCAAGAAATTGGATGTGTTTCTGGGCACATCTTGTTCTCCAGTCAAGTGAATGATTTCCTTCTAGCCTTGTACGTTTGAAATGAGTTCTTGACCCAGGCCCTAGGTCCTGATGGGAGCCGCTTGTCTGCATGAAAACAGCCATGGACACGGGGCTCCAGGCAGCCTGGACCACTCTGTGCTAAGCAGACCAGATGCGGCCTTGTCTCCCTTGGCCGGGGGAAGGGCTGTCCCCGCCACATGGACCCTTGTCTACCTGTGTGGCCGGGGGAAGGGCTGTCCCTGCCACATGGAACCCTGTCTACCTGAGCGGTGGGGGAA
>NC_043714.1:1316333-1327892 GCF_006229205.1 Suricata suricatta
CGCCACATGGACCCCTGTCTACCTGAGGGGCCGGGGGAAGGGCTGTCCCCACCACATGGACCCTTGTCTACCTGAGGGGCCGGGGGAAGGGCTGTCCCCGCCACATGGACCCCTGTCTACCTGTGCGGCCGGGGGAAGGGCTGTCCCCGCCACATGGACCCTTGTCTACCTGAGCGGTGGGGGAAGGGCTGTCCCCGCCACATGGACCCTTGTCTACCTGAGGGGCCGGGGGAAGGGCTGTCTCTGCCACATGGAACCCTGTCTACCTGTGCGGCCGGGGGAAGGGCTGTCCCCGCCACATGGACCCCTGTCTACCTGAGCGGTGGGGGAAGGGCTGTCCCCGCCACATGGAGCCCTGTCGACCTCCAGGTGTCTTAAGTCACCTCTGGGCCCTGACGTTTTAGGACATGTGGTGGGGTGCTCCTGGCAGGAGCTGCTTGTGCGTCTGAAGTGCCCCTGCGGCCAGGCGTGGTGGGCAAATGGCCAGGAAATGCTGTCTTTACCACATCTGCTGTCATCTGTTGTGTGGGACCTAGGGGCCGAGTGTGAATAATCGGCCTTTGCACCACAGCATAACAGAAGCACACGCTGCTCCATGAAAACAAACATAATTATTGTGGTGCGCATACTCAAAGCGCCTTTCAGCCCTTCCGAACCTGCAGCCCTTGGGAAGGTGTGTGCGCCGGAGTGCTTGCTCAGGCCCCGCAGCCGCGGCCCCCGTGGGTGAGGACTTCTCTTGGGGTGGAGGGTGTCCGGAAGTTCGGTCTTTGGATCCCCTTCTCTGTCCCATTACACGTTAGTCAGACCTCTGCTTTTGCATTCATTCACCCCTGGGCTTGGTTGCATGCAGAGTTTGTTTATCCCACTAAGCTGCTGGGGTTCTCTGGGCCAGCACTGCCATCTTACCCACAGTCTTTTTTTTTTTACCCAGACTTTGGAGCTGAAGTCTGCTGACCTCTCTGTGCCTCAGTTTATTCATCCATTAGTCATCTCTTCTGCCCAAGCCACTTCCAGGAGAGCCATAAAGATCAAACGCAATCGTGGATATAAAAGTGATTTGGAAAGTATAAAAATACCATGCAAATAATAAAAATCCTACAGCTACCTGGGTTAGGGCATGGATACAATTTAATCAGCCCTGACAGCAATTGGACTCAGGATGTGGCTCTCAATGGATACGTTTGAGAAATAGGATTTGTTTTCATGGTGACCAGGATAACTCTAAAAACGACAGTCTTATTTATGAGAAGCTCCGGTCATCTGCTTCCTGGGAGATGTTCCCTTCAGATCAGTGGTCCGTGTGTTCTTTTCATTAATCAGCCGACCAACACTTATGGAACACCTGTAGCATGGGAGGCCCTGTGCCAGCTAATGCTGAAGTATGGATATGTATGGGGGCAGTGGTGAACATAAGTCTCTCAGTTCCCTCAACTCTATCGAACTGCACCAATTGGTGGTAAATACAAAGATGGTGTCAGGAATTCAAAGGACAGAGAAGGGAATTCCTGTACACCTCTTTCATTTTCAATTTTTGCTATTTGTTGATGACTCTAGGGTTGGAGTTGCCACGGAAGTAGAATTTGATGTGCACCTTGAAGGATGAACAGCCTCTTAGTCAACAGAGGAAAGATGGACTCATGAGATAATAACTGATGTATTGATGCTAGTCATATTTTGGAATTTGCCCTAAGATACTCACCACCTATTGCTTCCCTATGTGGCTGTACATTCCACAGTACATGTGATGAGCACTCATTATGACTGTCAATTGTAGGAAAACCCAGGATTAACCTGAGACAGACAGAAATCTTCAAGGAGCTGGTGGTTGCATTGCCTTATGGGTGAAAGGGGAAATGGGAGGTAAATTTCTTCACATATGTCAGCCCCTGAATAAAGAAGTGTTTTGTTCTCCCTTCTGGAGTGTTAAGCCCCATAGAGAAGGATTGAAATAGGTTTTATTGTTTTTAGATCTTAGCAGTCCTCCTGGGGTACCCTAAGTTAGAGGATGCAAGCACCCTTATAGCCTCTGCAAATTTCCAGCTTTGTAGACCCTGCCCAGGCTGCATATGGAATCCTCACACTGCTGAGATAGTAACAAGTCATGTGGAATAGCATGGAACAGCAGCTGAATAAGGCACGTTTTATTCCTGGAGGAGCTTATCTTTTGTAGAGTATAAAGGTCCACTAGGAGGAGGTTGTCTGGTACGTGGCTGAGTGCCCCATGGGGTGTCAGGAGGGCGTGCTAACATCTCACATAGGATGACCAAGGACAGTTTCTTGACAGAGACAAGGTCAGAAGCAAGTCTGATGCATGTTCAGGAGTTCCCCAGATAGAGAAAAAAGACAGGGGATGTCAGAAAAAGAGAAGAAAATACGGTCAGTGCCAGTTGGTAATTTGGGAACAGATGTAGGGATACAATGATGGAAGTGTCTATGTTAAGGGCGATAAAGTGAAATGAGCCTGAAGTTTGAGAGGCAGGAATTTAATAGATTGTATTTAAAGTTCAGAACCATCAAGATGGAGTTTTTAGAGGTGAATGTAGTCCAGTAATGGCCACGTCTGTGGCTTGCTTGCTGAGAGGGTCAGGTACCCTGAGGTTAGTATAAGGTGGATAGTTACACAGACCTTTGTCATTCATGAGGGTGGAAGTTCTGAATTCTGAGTACCTTTGGGGAAATGTCAGAGCTCTGTAGAACTGATGAATTTGGTCTGAGAACACTCTTCATGTATCTGTCACTTTAATGGAGAGTTATCATACGTCAGACGAAGGCACTGAAGTGAATTACTTCCCTGGCCTGTGTGAAATCAAAGTTGACAAACGAGATCAATGTTCTATGATACCATAAGAGAGGTCTGTGCCACAGACTCCATGATAAAGGTGAGGTGGGGTGCAGACCTCTTGGCCGAGAGAGGGAGGGTTCATAGTGGAGGTGGAATTTAATGTAAAGGGTAAGTGGAGTTTGTCAGGGAGGCAGGGGTGGAAAGAAGGCCATTTCTGAAGACGGACTGGCGGTGACAGGACTCTGGTGGGCTGGCTGTGTAAGCATCATGGCCACAGCGGCCTGAAGGGCCTCCCAAAGCCAGCCAGCTGTCTTATGAAAGTCCTCCAGGACATGCTGAGAACCGGGCCACCTTTCAGAAGCACCAAACTGCCCTCGGACGGTCTCCTAGCTTTAGACACTTTCCATTTCTAAAATGCAACAGATGACTGCTGAGAACGGAAGATTTTCCCCAGTCAGGGCAGCGTTTACCATCTGATTACTAATCCTGTTGACCTATACATTTCCTTCTTTTGAGAGTTAAATTCCGTGGCTAGCCATGAACTGAAAACTATGGGATTAGAAACTCAACATTTTCACTGTACCCAGGGCTTGGAACAGCAGAAGAGTCATCATCCTCTGGAAGCACTCAGATCCCTCCCTGTGGGGGCTCATCTTAGCAATCACAGAGTATCGGACAGGCCAATTGTTAAGTTTGACAAAAATATTTTTTTCCTTAGCAGATTGCCACAGCTCGCTGTAGCTGTATCAATAGAATAACCTTTATTAGACTTACTCTGCACTTCACTTGGCGTCTATTTTTTATTTTTAAAAATTTTAATGTTTATTTTGAGAGAGACAGACAGACAGAAAGAGGCAGAGACAGAAAGACAGAGTGCGAGTCGGGAGGGGCACAGAGACAGGAAGACACAGAATCCAGAGCAGGATGCAGGCTCCGAGCTGTCAGCACAGAGCCCGATGTGGGACTCAAACTCACAAATCATAAGATCATGACCTGAGCTGAAGCTGGACACTTAACCGACTAAGCCACCCATCAGCTGGAACATTTGTTCCTTTATTTGGAAGATACAGTCCATTTAATAAACTTCCATGTACAGAGTTCCAGGAAAGGCCTCAGCTCAGCTCTTACTCTTATCCAGGCAGAGAAATACTTATCCCTGTAACTTTCCCAGGTATGTGAGTGTCCCCAGTTAACTCACTTTATTACCTACAGGGCCATGTTCAATTTTGTTTGCTGGCCAAACGAACAGGATGCGGCCGAAGCCCGTGGGGTGATGGGTAGGGTAACAACACTGCCCCCTGCTCAGGAGTTCACACAATACATCACCGGGCCTCAGGACTGCTGCAGGCCGAGGAATGCGAGTTCAGCCTCACTTTGTACTGCTGGACACACAGTGTCGTATCAGCTTCCTCGAAAGGCAACGCTACCCTGAGCACACAGACTCTTGTGAGATCCAATACAAAAAGAATGGTTTTCCCATAGCACCTGTCTTGGGATTCAGTCATTCAACAAATATTTATTGAGTGCCTACTATGTATGACGTCACTATTTCATACTGGCGAGGTCTATACATTACATGCTGGTAGGAGAAACCCATGAAAGAAGTAAACAGAAAAAAAGAAAATAGCAGAGAGTGACAGCAGGGGGATTTGAGGCCTTGGCTGGAGGCCATGCCACGTAGAGGCCATGCTGATCCTTCCTTCTGAGGTCCTGATCGTCCCTTTCATAGAACTGAGGGGGTAAAGAGAGAAAACGGTGATGCTGCTGCTACTGAACTTCACATTTACCTTCTCAACTTTAGGTGGCTTAGTTTAGGGCAACGTTTCCCATCTTCTCACAAAATATTAAACATTGTCTAAGGATCAAGCCTTCTGGAGAAGCAGAGGGCAGAGCGAAGCTGTGTGTTAGGGGCAGGGTCCCTGTGTGAGTTTTCAACGTCATGTAGACATCAGGAGGGAGGAGAGCCCTCCGAGACAGGTTGAAGTCCTGAGCCCTAGCTGCAGCTGCAGCTCTGCGTTGGCCCCTGGGGCGTGCAGAGAGAATCCGCGCGGCAATCGGAAGTCCTCAGGCCGCGGAGCACTGAGTTCCAGGTGCTCAGGGAGTCACTCACCCCCGGACGCCGAGGGAGGAAGGAGACGTGCCCCATGTGGAGGACAGCGGGGCAGCGCTGCGCAGGAGCCACTCAACTCGGCTCCACCACAGGCTCTGGGGAAGGAGAGCCCGCGCAGGGCGCCCAGGGGTTGCGAGGGGCTGGCAGGGCACGTCCTCCCTCCCCCCCATCAACGCGGCCCGTGCCCGGGTCTCAGCCTCTTCCCACTGCGCCTCCCTTCTGGACCAGCCCGCGTGCGTCAGCAAAGCCGCCAGCACTGGAGACTCCACCAAACCCCTCCCTGCCGCCCGCCCCCCACAGCAAACCATCATCCTGCAGGCAGACAATGAAGATAGGACAGCTATTCAGAAAAACGCGTGGCTTTGGAGGCTCAGGACATGTCCCAACTGCACCTGCAGGTTTTCCTTTCCTGGGGCCGACGGGCACTGGCTGCGCTGCACCTGCCGCGGGCCAGCTCCCTGCCTCTCAGCCACATACCTCGTGCTGGGCGTGCAGGCCCTGGCCTGCTCCACATCCTGCTCTGCCCTGACTTCCCGACACACACTGTGCCTCCTCTCCCCGACTTCTCATTTTCTGTAGTAACAGGACAGGCGAGAGACAAGCACTGCTCCCTTGGCCCCCTTCTTGCCGGAGTCCATGGTGGGCCCTCACTTGCCTTCATCCAATCCGTTTCTCATCAGTTCCGGTCCCTATTATGGTTTTCCAAGACGCAAACCGATCTGATATGCATGGGTTTAACCTGTGTCCACACAAGTGCGTAATGTTGGAAGAGAGACACCACCAACCAGGGAAGCAGGAATTTGGTGGGCTCACAGTCCCTTTAGAGGAGGGGGCTGGTCATGCTTCTCTATCAGAGCTCATACATCAGCTCTTTGTAAAATCAAATGCTCTTTGCTACTCAACCTTCTCTGAAAATTTCAATAATTTGTTTCAAATTCTAAGAGAAATCTACAGGAATGAAATTGTTCAGAAAGACAAGGCGAGGAACCCCATGAAAGAACCGGCGTGAGGGAAGGCATGGACCTCTCTGCTCACTCCCAGACGGCCCCGCTCCTCTGAGCTCTGCTAACTACCTGTCTGACTCATTCGTGAAGATTTGGCTGTATGGCCTTTAATAATACTGCTTCTGTGATATGTTGCCTAGTGCTAGAACAATGTGAAGATTTTGCTACTAATGAGTAAGCACAGGCCATAACTTTTCTGGCCCAGATAGTGATTAAAGTATTGAAAATATTCTCCAATGACAGGAGGTTAAAGTCTGGTTTCCTGCTTCATTGGAATTATTTATACTTAGGCATTTGTGTTTCCTTTGAACTCCATTTTGTGTAGGGCTGGGAGAACGCTGCGCCCTGTGCCTGGCCGGTGGGGACAGTCCCTGGATGACGGTGGCAGAGAGCTGGAGGCTGTGACGTGAGTGTCAGGCAGAAGGCAGAGAGGAGCCCAGGTTTTACCCGTTTGTTCAAATGTCCCTTCGGCGGACAACCCCTCACGCAGGAAACACTGTGGGGGGGGCTGGGCCACATAATGGGGTCAGTGTAGGCTGAGCAGGCAGGAGGAGGTGAAAATAAACAAGAGGATGTGTGTCTTCGGGGGAGGAATATTTTCTCGAGGGATTAAATCATGGCGTGAGTACACAGCAAGCCACAAATTACTGAGGATGAGGGCCATGCTGTTCAACACACCAGAGGATGCCGGTGATTGCATTGAAGACATGACACACCAAGGGGGTTCTGGGACGTCTTCAGCACCCCATGTCACTCCTGACCTTTCCAAGTGAGTGTGCATACATGTGGGTGCAAGGCACGGAGGGCACTGTGTCCATGTGATGTACACATTGAGGTAAAGTCTTTTAAGTAATAGATCTACCGGAGGCCTTCAAAATCATCCCAGATTCCTTCCTTCCTCGTCCATAAGCCCATGATCTTTTCAGCCGTTCAGACTGCTGTCCTTAGGCTGGCTCCAAACATTCCAGTGAGGGAAAACACATATGCTATTGTTAGACTGATGATCTATCAAGGCGTTCTTCTTCATGTCTTACCAAATTATTTCTGGCTACAAGAAAGACCATTTCCTTTTTTAAAAAAAAACTTCTTTGGATATGAGTAAAATTAGATTGGTATTTGGATTAAATCAACTCCCCATTTTTGTTGTTCGTTTAGGACTCAGTGCAATGAAATCAAACCCTAGTTCTAATTTCTGTAGGTCAAATAAGTGATTTCTTTTGCAATGTGTAATGTTTGTAAAGTCTTTGCTCGTACTGAGGGCTATGCTTGGTTGATCTTCTTACTCATGCCTATGCTTCACCACAGGATCCAGGGGAAGGAGGCCTCCTACTCAGCAGGGCTGGTGGGGCCCGAGACTCTGCATTCGTTTTTTAATGTTTATGTATTTTTGAGACAGAGAGAGACAGAGCGTGAGGTGGGGAGGGGCAGAGAGAGAGGGAGACAAAGAATCCAAAGCAGGCTGCAGGCTCTGAGCTGTCAGCACAGACCTCGATGTGGGGCTCGAACCCACAAACCATGAGATCATGACCTGAGCTGGACGCTTAACCGACTGAGCCCCCGAGGCACCCCTCGAGACTCTGCATTCTAACAGGTCCCTGTGAGCTACTGCCGCTCTACAGACAGTGGACAACGGATGCTCTGTGGCCAAATGGGTCCGCAGTATGAGCAGATTTACCCTCTAGAGAGAAGGGAGCTCTGTGGATGGACGCATGCTTGCACCTGTGCAGAGGCGTGGGCCTGCGGTTGTGGTGCTCACTCTGGGCCCTCCCATCCCTCTGCTCCCCTCACCACCCATGTCATTCCTGCTATGACCAGGGGAATGGGGGACCTGAAAGCAGGCCGTCCATTCCTACCCGCCCCGGGTTTATCAAGTTGGGCCATGAGCCATGAGTGTGGGAGGCACGGGGACACGACTTTAAGCAAGGTGGCCACTTCCTGCTCCCTACGGAGCCTCAAGTCTGGTTTGTTTATTATTCCTGGAGCCTGCGCTTAGCTAGTTCCCCCTCGTGTCCATCAGAAGTGGCTTTTCCTAGAGAAGGTAAAACACATCTTTGTTTTCGTATACCACACACCTGGCAATCCCTAGATAAGGCTGAGGCTCATGCTGCTCTTTCCCTCTTCTTTTCGTTTACTTTTCCCTCTCTTGCCTCCCCTCATCTCCTCTTCGCTTTGTCTATCTCCTTGCCCCTTCCCCTCACATGCATCCAGCTTGGCATCACCTGTGGAAGGGCGGCATCTGTCTCTGCATCTATACAGACTCCTGTCCTCACCCCATGTTGGCACTCTTGTTAACTGCTTCTGGTTCTCAGGGATACAGGCTTCTTCCAAGCAGCAGGATTTCAGGAGCCCGCTTGCATAACCATGGAAAGTTGTGTGGCCTGACTGACTCAGGTTTCCTTCCCCATCCTCTCGGCGCTGGGCACTGGGCACGAGGCAGCGAGCTCACCTGCATCCACTGCTGTTGTAACACAGAAAAGCACTGCTTTTGTGGACGGGCCTCAGGGAGTCAGAGACCAGGACTTTGGTCTGAAGGTTGTAGTCAAAGTCCCAGAGGCATTCAGTTCCTGTGATCCCAAGACTGTGTCCAGCTCACCTTTATTTTCTGAGCCCCAGGTGGGGTTTATTTCCACACCATCTTCCATGAAGATGAAACGGTTAACAAGAGGAGAGATCAGCCGGAAGAGAAAAGCACATGATCAACGGGAGACACGCAAGTCGCTGTGGAAACAGGTGGAGCTGGGCAGTGAAGACCTGGGAGGTCTGGAGAGAAGAAAGTCTGAGTGGACGGGTGAGTGCAGGGGTGTGTGTGCGCACACGTTCATGGGCACGTGCGCGCACACAGACACACACACACACACACACACACCAATGGTAGCTGAAATTAAGGCTAGATAAGAAAGCACACTGAAACTCATGTAGTAATGGATTGTGGTTTGGGGGTTAATAACAGATAGGAAATAAAGGATTCCTAGGGCACCTGGGGGGCTCAGTTGGTTAAGTGCCCAACTTTGGCTCAGGTCATGATCTCACAGCTCACAGGTCCAAGCCCAGTGTCAGGTTCTGTGCTGATGGCACGGAGCCCGGAGGTTCTTCAGATTCTGTCTCCCTCCCTCTCTGTCTCTCAAAAATAAAGAAACATTAAAACAATTTAAAAAAGGAAAAAAAAGGATTCCTTAGAAGTAGCCTGTGTGCTTCTGAGATACTATTTTTGTAAGGAGAAATCCCCTGCATGTTCAACCCACAGGGATTCTGATTACAGCCAGGAGGTGAGCATCACAGGAGGCTAGTGCCGTTCCATTCTTGGCTGAGAATTTTTGTAGGGAAGGTATTTTTGCAGGGAAGGTATTTTTGCCTCGTTTGCTGAGGAATCTTAATTACCTTTTAATGGCAGCTGAACTGCACCTGCCTTGGCGCCTTCCAGGCATGCCCACTTAGGGTGCCGGCCCCTGGAGGAATTCCAGTCCCGCTCAGGAGCTGCAACAGACCAGCAGCCAGTGGCACTTAACTCAGTGCTGTCTGAATGCCGTAAGGGGTAACCAAGGGAGTAACTGATACTACAGCTACTCTGGAAATCATGACACTGAATAAGAAGACAGGTACAAGATTCATGAAATGCAGCCAAAGCATACAGTCTTTACATAATAAGTCACCTGTATCTAATAATTATAGGAGCTAACATTTATTGAGCATCTATTATGTGCCAGGCACCTCTTTAAGTGCTTTTAATCCACTCAGGTATTTACGCCCCATGTGGCAGATGTCCTGCTGACCCCCACAGTATGATCATGTAAAGTAAGGCAGAGTGGTCAGGCTTCTGTCCTGAGCCATGTGGGCAGGTGGTGAGAGCAGTGGTCAGCCCTGCCTGACTACAGAGCCTGCCCGGAACCCTGGCTGTGTGACCTTTCCAGGCGTGTGCACAGGTCTCTGGGGTGGGGGTGTGGTGCACGGTCCTGAAGGAGGGTCGCTCGACCAGAAGCTACGTTTGTTCAGTCCTGGGGGCGCAGCCCTGAGTTCTGGGGTTGGACAAATCCCAAGTCCAGGGTCCCTCCAGCTCATACAGGAGCGAAAGCCTTGCTAAAAAGTGGTGCTGTGGGCACCTGGGTGGCTCATTTGGCTGAGTGTCTGGCTCAGGTCATGATCACTCTGTTCACAAGTTCAAGCCCCAAGTCGGTCTCTGTGCTGACAGCTCGGAGCCTGGAGCCTGCTTCAGATTCTGTGTCTCCGTCTCTCTCTGCCCCTCCTCAACTTGTGCTCTGCCTCAAAAATAAATGAACATTAAAAAATGGGAAACAGTAGACAGAGAGGGGTGCTGTGCTGCATCGACTCCCCCGGGGGGTGGGAGACAAAGAAGTTCCACCACCTCTGGTTTGTTGCATTCAAGGATCAAAGAGCCTCAGTCCAGCTTGCCGTGCCTCCGCCCCCGGTGTCCCCGGGTCCAGTCTTAAATTGCTTTATATTCTGATTTTGTGCTATAACTACTCAGGCCCCACAGCCCGGAGCAGGGCTCTCACCTTTCCGCATTTGAAAGGATCTGCTATCCTGCATTCTTCCCCTTGAAGCAACAGGTCCCGACAGGGCATGTGGTCCCAGCAGCCGCCTGCCTGCCCCAGGTGGACTGAGGCAGGCCAAGAATGAGAGGGGGAGGTGTGGGGCGGCCAGCGCATCACCTGAGGAGGAATTCGACCCAGAGTGATCCCTAGCGTCTGCGGTGGGTGCTCCTCTCCCGCCCCGAGGCCGCCTGCCCCCTGCAGCTCCACCGGCCAGCGGGGAGGCGGGGCCAGCAAATGTCAGGTCCCTCCTGCCCGTGGCTTCACAGGACACCTGCCTGCCTCTGCGTGTCCCGGTGCCCCCTCCGCCCCCTCGAGCAGCACCTCCGCCTGCTCGCCCTCCGCTCGGGCCCCTCTCCCAGGCCGTGCTGTGGGCCTGCCATGGCCTGCAGGGCTCTGTGTGGGCCAAGGCCCCGGGTGGCTCTGTGCTGTTTCTCTAGTTGTTGTTCTGGAGGCTTCTTCAGGCCCAGCACTGCCTTCTCTGGCTCACTGGATCTTTTCCCTGCTTGCACATCCGGTCATGGACCAGTTCCTTACCTTACATCCATCTCTCCTCCTCCTGTGGTCGTGGGCATTGCTATGGCGACTGCTCTACCTCTGCCCTAAATGTCTGAAAATATAAACACTCTCATATCTAACACATCGGCCTCACCCCTGTTCCTAGAAGACCTTTTCCGAGCAGGGTGGGAGTTTCTCCTTGACCACAAAGTGGGAATGCGCAAAACACATAGCTCCATTGCTTTCTCTTGTTTCCAGTAAAACATGACAGTTGCTGATTTGCAAAAGTGCCTCTGATCACAGGTCGTGAGAATGGCTAGAGACCCTTTAAAAACAGGAGCACCGGCTGGCTGTGGCTGCGGCTCTGCCTTGGCCCCTGGGGCGTGCACAGGCCGCGGAGCACTGAGTTCCAGGTGCTAAGGGAGTCACTCACCCCCGGACGCCGAGGGAGGAAGGAGACATGCCCCATGTGGAGGACAGCGGGGCAGCGCTGCGCAGGAGCCACTCAACTCGGCTCCACCACAGGCTCTGGGGAAGGAGAGCCCGCGCAGGGCGCCCAGGGGTTGCGAGGGGCTGGCAGGGCACGTCCTCCCTCCCCCCCATCAACGCGGCCCGTGC
>NC_043714.1:1327992-1337510 GCF_006229205.1 Suricata suricatta
AGAGAGACAAGCACCAACCCCCTGCACTGTCCCGCTTACCTGTTTTCTTAAAAAAAAAAAGATCATTGCAGAAAAACCTTTGTGCCTAATCAGTTCATCTAGTTTAGTTTCCATCTCTTCCTCCTCCTTTCCAAAACCTCCTTCTCCTGTTTTCCAGGACAACAGCAAGCCTGATTTCCCAGACGGTTTGCTCCTTGCAGGCAGGGACAATGGCCTCGTTTCCAGATCCCTTTGCTGCCTGCATGCGGTCTGTGGATATTGGAGGCGGTGCCATGGGCACATCACGTGTAAATCCAAACATGACGTCCAGGGTCCTTGGAGATAAGGAGTGTGCACCCACTTCCTAGTCAATAACTTGACTGTAATTCCTAAGGCTGCTGTGTTCTTTCCTGCGTGCACACGACTCAGACTACAGGGATATTTAGAAATTCAGGTAGGACAGCAGCCTGTTTTGCCCTTAGTCGAATTTATACTCCCCAACTTAAGAACGCAGCATGTAGACCGAGGTGTGAACTTGGCTGGCCGGAGCTCGCGTCGCCTGGAAGTGAGTTCGTGTTTGCTCATGGGTTTCTGCCTTCTGCCCGTTCATACAAGCCGGGCATCTACTACTCTCTGTCTAATTCGTTAGTCCTCTAAAGCCTGTGTAACAAACACATCAGGCCTCGAATGTAGTTCATTGGGACTGTAGTCATTAACAGTGTGGTACTGATTGCTTTAGAGTTAGTGGCATCCTGACTGGATGAGAGAGAAATTCAAGACACTCTAATGTGTCTGCTAAATAGAATAAACTACCATGTGTACGTCTGTGAGTTTGTTATAAGAGAGATGGGTGTGTGTGTGTGTGTGTGTGTGTGTGTGTGTGTGTTTACAAGAGAGGCAATTTCACTAATAATAACTCCAATCATGAAAATTCCAGTGTTGGTTACACTGAAGTTTTATTCTCACTAAATTATGAGATTCATTTCTGTAAATTTAACTTATTAAAGATATATTTAGAGATATCCTTCAGCTTTCTTTAACTGGCTAAGTAGCTTGAGCAACGTCACACATTTCATCAAATGGATCTCGTTTCAAGGTTATTGGTGTTCTTGCTGACTCATTATATATATGAGCTCCTACTGAGAACACCACAGGTTCCAATGCAGGGCATGGACTCCACTATCCAGCACACACCCATATCAATCTATGTATGTATGTCATACTTCACAGTTTATAAAATGATACCATAGACATTATCTCATTCAATTCTTGCAAAAACCCTGTGATGTAGAGACACCAAGAGTAGGCATTATTCCCATTTTACATGAAATGTAATTTGATTGGCCTATAAGTGGGTGGCCACATGTCCAGCTTTGCCTGGGATTGCATTCTCCTACTGTAATTATTAGCATCTCCTTTCTCTCTCAGCATCTCTGGTTTGGATGACTGATAAGTATGGTGGACCCCACCAATATATATACCACTTTTCACTTGTATCACACTTTTTAAATATTTATTATTTGAGAGAGAGAGAGAGAGAGAGAGAGAGAGAGAGAGAGAGAGAAAGTGTGAGCAGAGGAGGGGCAGAGGGAGAAGGGGACAGAAGATCTGAAGTGGGTTCTGCACGGACAGCAGTGAGCCTGATGTGGGGCTCGAACTCACAAACGGTGAGATCTGACCTGAGCTGGAGTTGGACACTCGACTGAGCCCCCCAGGTGCCTGTACTTACATCAGACTTTTTGAGCTCATGTGACCTGTGCAACGCCGTGTGAGGCCTTGTGACAGAGCTACAGCGCTGCTGAGGCTGGGCTACAAATCCAGCTACACCTCGACGAGCATCCTTGGGCCAGTCACTGGTGCCCAGCAAGGGCCACATCCAAACTGCTGGTGTCTGCCGCTGAATCATAGCCGTCCGTCCCTGGCAATCTCTTCAGGCGGGTGTCTTCCTTGTCACAAGGCAGCAATGGTCTCAGCCTCTGCTTTCTGCCTCTGTGGTTCGCTGACTCTCACCTCACATTTCCCCTGTCCTGACCGTGGTGTCACAAGGTCTGATGGTCTGGCTACTGTTCACGAGCCCCATTCGCCAGATGTGGACTTGGACAAGGCCAGGTCCCAGCCCAGTGTCTAGATTCTTGCTGGTACCAGACACAGGTACAGCTCTCCATCCAGATTAGAAACCACGATTACAGAAAGAAAACTCCAGTGTGCTTCAGATGAGACCGGTGCCCGGGAGAGAGCTGTCAGTGGTCCCACTTGCTGCCGGGGCACACATGCAGCACCACCAGGGAGCCAGGGAGGGGCTCTGCGGATTGGAGGCAGGGGTGCTGTTACGTCCAACCTCAGGGGGAGGTGTGGCAAGAACACATATTGCTTTAGAGAATGACCTTCCATGTTAGAACCAAATGAAACTGGAGTCTTGACTTTGTTCCTTACCAGGGTAGGGCATGGAGGGAGTTTCTTGACTTTCTTAAACTCCTTTTTCCTCAATCTGTAGGATAAAAGAAGCGAGTAAGGTTCATATTTGCCTCTTAGGATAGTTGTGAGAAAGTCGTGAGATGATAGATTTAAAGTGCTGAGCATAAAACCTGGAACAAAAGTGCTCATTGGGTTTTTGTATAAAGTATTACCGAGATTGCAGAGATGGTTTTCTCCCCCTTTCCGACTGTACTGCGTTTCTGAAGGAATCGTTAGAGAAGACTTGGCCAAATGGTTTTCATTACTCCTCTGGACTGCCCTGGGCTTTGCAGCTAATCTCTCCTACCGGGAGGGAGTGACTCAGGCTCTGAATGTCTCTTGCAAGGAGAACTTGTAAATTCCTCTGGTTCCTTGCAAGCCATTCTCCATATTCACCTCACTGCTGCCCGTCTCTTTGCTGAGGTATGGCCTTGGTCCACATGAGGACTTGGGAGAAGGGACAGGAGACAGGAAGGTGCACCTCAGGTTATGGGGAGGACAAGCCTGTGTTTCACCCAATTTATTCAAATGCCCTTTAAGTTGTCAAGCTCTCTTTGAGTCTGGCTGGGGCCACATAATAGGGGTAGTGTGGAGCTCAACAGGAGGAGGGAGGTGAAAATAAACAAGAGGATGTGTGTCTTAGGGGAGGAATATTTTCTTGACGGATTAGGTAGGAGGCAGGAGGTACACAGAAAGCCACAAATTACCAATGATGGAACTGTGAGCAGTTAACCACTGTTCAGATTAATGGCACTCTGATAAAGACATTTCAAATGTGGAAGCATGCTTTGTTTCACGTGGGAAATTTCCTTCCTTTTTTTTCCTCCCCTCCAAAACCGAGCAAGTTTCCTAGAGAAGATATCCCGTGAGGAGGGACTTTGAATCTGCTTGGTAGGTATTGGTTGGCTTCTCCTTCAATAGTAACTGAGACTAGAAAACATTTAAAGAGATTATCTGCTTCCCCCTAACAGAGAACATGATCGCTGAATCAGGAAAGACAAATGTATTGTTTCTCCCTCTTTTTGAAATATTACCAACCAATCCTCAAGATTTGCTAAGTGGTAATTAACATATGCGTACGTTAAGTGTCTGTTTTATTATGGATTGTTTATAATAATCTCTCCGCGTCAAATGCAGTTGCCCTCCTTTCCTGGCCATGCTAGGAGAGCATTACCACCCACTCTGGACGACTGTGGGAGCGTTCGGGGTGAGTCCGTGAGGGAAAGGACACAGAGAAAATGGAGTCAGCAGAAATGGGCCGTCCATGGAGTGGTGCAGAGAGCCTTTCCCAGACACAGCTGTCTCCACAGTTTCAAAGTACATTTTATTTTAATTCCCTTTCACAATGTCCTTTAATTAAAAATGGTACAACTCCAGGGGGAGGTGGAGCAGGGCAGGAGAGGGACGGACACTGTGCTCCCAGACAGGGAAGGGGCGACACAGCCGCTCAGGCCGGGTCCTCCGTTGACAACACAGGTCAGGTGAGGGGAGGGCAGCCAAGCTCACATGCGCTCGCCTCACCAAGTGGGAACCTGGTAAACGTTTTGGATGACTTTATGATGCAGGCAACTGCAGGCGTGGCTTCTGAACAAGCGTGATCTTGTACACGAAGACATCTGCAGGTTAAGAATGCAGGACGACCAGTTTTCGGTGGTGGTTTTTGAATCCTGTAGTTTAAAGCATGTCCTTGATTGTTTCCCAGACAGGCTCCACACTGTGAGCCAGGCAACCTGTATGTGTCCCAGAGGGGCCTGGCTGGCTCTCTGCTGGTCGTCCTCGGGCCCTGGGAGAAGGGAAGCCGATGTTTGGAGAAGCCGGGGAGAGGAAGGCAATATTCAGCCCATCCGGGGTCCTATCCCAGCCCCCCAAAGGCAGGCAAGATGGGATGGAGCGACGTTGGCTGTACCTGGGGAAGCCGGCCGCAGGCAGGGGAGGCTGCCGAGCTCAGAGCGAGGGGAAAGAGGGCTTTTCCTCAAAGGCGTTCTGTGCACTCGGATGACCCTGCTATTAGGTTGAAAGAATTTTCAGTGCTAAACTCATTTAAGAGTCGTTACAGTAGCACAGTTAAGAGAATCCGGAAGTCCAGATATAGTCACAGAAGGAAATGATTTGGGCAGATGGGAAGAGCCGCAGCAGGGTGGGGGTGCCCTGTGATATTCGGGGAAGCCCTCCAACAGACCTCGTGAGTCCTTACAGTCAAGTCCTGACAGCATCTCAAGTTTCACTAAAATTATTTTTCTAAAAAGGCTTTTTTAGTGTTAAATAATGTCAGCTAATAATTAGGGTCATTCACAAGAAAGTCCATTTTTAAACAGTCCACAACAAAAAGTTCAGGTGCAGATGTATAAGATTAGCTCCTTACAGGGGCACGTGGGGGGCTCAGTCGGTTTAGCGTCTGGCTTCAGCTCAGGTCATGATCTTATGGTTTGTGGGTTCAAGCCCCGCCTCGGGCTCTGTGCTGACCGCTAGCTCAGAGCCTGGAGCCTGCCTCGGATTCTGCAACTTCCTCTCTCTCTGCCCCTCCTCCACTCACACTCTGTGTCTCTCTCTCTCTCTCAAAAGTAAATAAACATTAAAAAAATATTTAAAGAATAGCTCTGACATGATACATATGAACCGTGGTCAGCTATGGTCCACACCATCGGCAAGGACACTAGAACGTGTACCACAGAGAAGTGGACTTGGAGCTGGTGCACCACGCACAGCAGGAACCTCAACGCCAGGCTTACAACCCAGCGTGCAATTTACAGACGGGCCCCGAGTACGCAAGCACTAATGCATGTGAAGAGATTCATTTACGAGGATGGTTTACTTTGGAAATTATTTGTAAAAAGAAAAGAAATGTGGGAACAATTCAAATGTCAATGACAGGAAGTGGCTGAATCAAGTCTGTCGTCATGGACCAGGTGGCCATTGCAGGTCACACTGTAGACAAATATAAGTTGCTCTGAGGAAATGCCGGGGAGGGCGGTCCGTAAAAAGGCAGCTTACGAAAGAGCGTTTTCCGTGCAGTCATCTAAACAAATGTATAGGTATACTCAGGGCAAATCACAGCTCTACCTACAAATGTCTTTTAAAACCCTAAAAGAATCTATACCAGAGTACTAACAAACATTTTATTTTTTAATCTCCTAAACTTCTAAAATAGTCTTCAGGGAAGCTCTATTACTTTGTAATCAGAAAAATACAATTTTTAAAAATTAAAAGCATTATGTGTTCCACTGTTTATACCTACCCAAGACAGAAAAATGGTGTCAAGGTCCATCTATGTAAAAATCTAAAATTTTAAGAAAATACTTAGGCAGTAAGTATTTTATTTCATGGAGTCACTTATTGCATTTATTTGTAGCAGTACATTTTTTTACACAAGTTAGTCTTTTGCTTAAACGTAATACATACGTTAACAAAAGGGATTTAATGCCCCAAGTAGCCTCTGGATGTTTACATATGGACATAGGGGTATCTGCATAATTCTCTCTCAGCTGCTTGCATGCTTGTAAGAAAGGGGTGCGCAGTGGCTACCGGAGCCCAAGTGGGCCCCGTCTTTCTCAGGCTGCGTCTAGTGCCCACAGGCACCTGGTGGGTGTAGGAGGCAGAGAGGAAGCAGTTTTGCCTTCAGGGGGTCATGGCTGGGAGGATGAGAGGCGACGTGCTCCCTGTTGAGGGGGGCCTGCGGGGATGCCAAGAGGTGGGGGGGTGACACTGAGGCGCACGCACCCAGGTGGGGGGATGGGGCTGAAGTGGAGAGGCAGAGGGAGCCAGGGAAGAGAGGGGGCTTAGCGGCCAACTGCAGTGGGGTGAGGAGCCCCGGGGGGACGCCAGAGAGAGACTGGAAGCCGCGGCCACATCATGCACTATGTGCAGAAATCTCCTTGTCTTCCTCCTCTGCTCACCAAGGCTTTGGATTTATCTTGCAGCATTTTGTACTCTTCCGTCCATGGTGTTTACTCAGCACCCATTCTGTGCGGGAGACTGTCCTAACCACTGTGACAGACACAAAGATGGGGGCAGGACCTCTGCCTTCGGATGCCTCCTGGCTCCACAGGCAAATAGCGCCTGAGGACAGCGCCTCCGACAATAACACGCGTCGCTGTTAAAGGAGGTTCCATGTTGCTCGCACCTCTCTGAACGTCCTCCATGCCTCACGGAGAGGCGTTTACATGCTAAATATCCTTTATCCTTTTCTTCTTTTTTAAAAATCTTAAAATTATTTTTGTATTTATTATTGAGACAGAGAGAAACAGAGCACGAGCAGGGGAGGGGCAGAGAGAGGGGGAGACACAGAACCGGAAGCAGGCTCCAGGCTCCCAGCTGTCAGCACAGAGCCCGATGCGGGCTCGAACCCACGAACATGCGATCATGACCTGAGCCCAAGTCGGAGGCTTAACCGACTGAGCCCCCCAGGCGCCCCTCCTTTTCTTCTTTTGATGTGGTCTTTATTTATTGCTCCAAAGGAAACCCAGTGGTTTCACTGATTTTTAAATGTAAACCCAGCATCTTTGTGATATGAAGAATATTTGCCTCAAAAATTCATGATTATCTAATCTCTCTGTGTTATGATAGTTCACAGATATGTGATAAGATATTTGACAGTGTTAACTTGTCTTGCCAAATCCAACATCTAGTATGGGGCTTCTTGTCCTCCATTTATTCACTTGCGTCTTCTACCAAAGTTGAATGATGCATGTTGGTGAGCCCGTCCCCCATCCCAAACACACAATTCAACACCATCTTTCTGAGCTACATAGAAAAAATAAACAACACGTATGCACCTCCTTTTTTACTCACTTGAGACAACACAGACATTTAGGTATTCATATATCATTGAATTCATCTGTATCCTTGAAAACGTGGGCTTCAAATTCCATCTGACTCTGTAAAAAATGGGCTCAAATTAGTACAGACTTCCCAAAAGGTAAGAAAAACAAAATGTTCTGTATGTCTCCTCAATGTCTGAAGAGTACAAGATAACTGAAGAACAGTGGGGACCAAGATCTTGCAACACTTGTGCATTGTCCACTCATGGGCAGGGACAGTGCTGACTGTGTTCCAACATGGCACTTGGTCCGCGGCCACAAAGATGAGCATGATCACATGACACAGCTCTCAAGGAGCCTTCAACCAGGGGCACTTGGCCATAAACCGAGCTTACCTCACAAAGGGACGGTGTGATAGGATGCGTGCATGGGGGCTCTGGAGTCCGGGAGGCCTCGTGATGTCACGCCCAGGCTGTGGCCAGAGCTGAGATGCTGCACTGAGAGCTGGGGTCGGGAAGGATGTGGGCCAGCAGATAAGAAACCAAGAGCCCAATCCTTGAGATTTATTAACAAGTAGGGTGTTGTGACCTCAGTGAGAGCAGTTTCAGGAATAGGCTGCAGAAGCCTTGGTCGTGTAGGTCACAAATACAGACCATTCTCTCAGGACATTTGACTGTGAAAAAGAAAGCCATTGGACAGGAAATAGAAGTATGTGGGGGTTAAAGTACTTTCTTCTCCTTCTTCCCTCCCTGTTTTCCTTCCCTTCTCTTCCCTCCCCTCCCCTCCTCTGCCCTTCTCTTCCCTTCATTTCTCTCTCCCACTCACTATTTTTCAGATAAGACTAAGTTTAAATTCTGAAGGGAAAAATTTAGTAGTGAGGTAAGAGGTTGAAGATGTAGGGTGAAGAGAAAGGTAAGTGATAAAAGTAGTTCCTGAGGAGATGAAAAGAGGTAGACATGGAATTCACTATTAGGCACTTCTGAGATCCATCCATCCATCTACCCATCTATCCATCCATCCACTCAGCATTTACTGAGCACCTACACATGGTATATGGGCTACACATGGTATATGCGGAAATATGGTGAAAAAAAAAAGACCAAGTTCCTACCCCCAGGGAGCTTATATCCATGTGTTGAGACAGACAATAAGTAAATGAGTAAATATATATAGTGATAAGAACTACAAAGCAACAAGCAGCAGCAGTAGAGGTGGGAGGGGAGGAGTGAGTAGTTAAGACAGTGGGTGGCATGTGCACGGAGACTGAATGGAGTCGGCCACTGAGGCATATTGATGTCTGGGGACAGGCTGCTCAGACTGAAGCTATAGCAAGTGCAGAGGCACCTACTGTAGGAATAGCAGCTATGTGGCCGAAATGGCTCCAGCGGCAGGGATCTTCCACTGGGAAGGTAGTAGGAGACCATGGTTTAGAGAGAGACCCAGGGTCTGAACAGACATTAGAACACACTGGGGGGTTCAAGCAAGAGAGGGACATGACAGCATTTGTATTTTCAAATGTGCTGGGTGTTATGGCCAATAGTTTGTAGGGGGCAACATCAGAAGCAAGAAAGCTAATGATATAGGCTGGGTGTCTGGGTGGCAGCTTGATTTAGGTTGGCAATCAGACATGTGGAGAGGATATATTCAAGGACATATTTTTTCATTTTTGAGAGAGAGAGAGAGAGAGAGGCAGAGAGCAAGGAGGGCACAGGGCCCTGATGCAGGGCTTGAACTCAAAAACTGCAAGGTCATGACCTGAGCTGATGTCATGAACTGACTGAGCCACCTAGGTGCCCCAAGGGCATATTTTGAAGTAGGAGCTGCTATAAAGGGAAATTAAGGGTGACTTAGGTTTTTGACTGGAACTGGGTGTACAGCCATGCCATTTAATGAGGTAGGGAAGATGGAAGAGAAGTGGGTTTTAGAGGAAAATCGAGAGTTCATTGAGATTATCTACTGGACATGTTGAGTAGGCAGCTGGAGAAGCCAACCAGAGATTGGGTGTATGGTAATGTTTATATATCATGTCACTCCGCCTGCTGAAAATCTTCCAGTGAATCCTTGTGATCTTCAAGACAAAATCCAAGCTCTGAGCTCCATAGGGCTTGGCTCTTCTATGCATGTCCAGCCTCAACATCAGTCTCATACCACACTGAGTGCTCTTTTTTTTTTATAGTATTTTATGGTAACTTTATTTTTAAATTTTTTTTAGAATATAACACTATTTTTTAACATATGCAATTATTTTCCATCATTTACAATACAGTAGTTACAATGACACTCCAAATGGATAAGCAAAGTAAAAATCAGAACCCCAACTTCTATTTC
>NC_043714.1:1337610-1345502 GCF_006229205.1 Suricata suricatta
AAATAAGCAAACACCACCAACAAGCAAAACAAGCACTACAATGTAAAAATATTAAAAAAGAAAACCCTCTCACATGCATAAATGAAAGATGGCACACAAAGAGCTCACATCTTTTCAAGCTTCAATAGTAAATATTCTGCTACTATGTATCCAGCTAAGCCTCCCTTGTCCCACCAGCCATTTACCAGTGATTCCATCCAGCTGGGTTCGATGCCCCTGACCACCACCACACTCTACTGCACATATCTCTATGGACTCCAGCACCAGGGCACCCAGGGTACTCCATAATTGGTGACTGACCTGGGGCAACTTGCCTAAACTCTCTGATCCTTTGTTTCTTTATCTATAAAATGAGGATAAGAATACTACCTCCTCCATAGCATTGTTGGGGGGAGTAAATGAGGTAATATGGAGCAGTGCTTAAGACATGGTCTGGCATCGAAGAAACGCTGAACAAGTCATTATTATAGTAAGACTTTTCACACTGTCGTGTAATTATTTTCATGCTGGCCTTTCCCAGGAAAATATTAGCCATTGAGTGCAGACATGGAGCCTTTAATCTGTGTTTCTGGAATACATTATGCTTCAGTAATTGTTTCTTACATGAATGAATGAGTTACTGAATGGGAATAACAGCATTAGGCTACTATGAGATGAACCAGTTCTTCTTCAGTGGGCTTTCTCTACTTAGAAGCTATTCTCTGTGGGTCAATATAATTCATCTGATCCTTCAGTCCCAAAACCTACAAGTGCTGGGTTGTTGCTTCTACATTATATATTGATTACTGTTACTGTCCAGTGACAGTGATCTTACCTTTGGATCAGGTAGACATGGTCCGAAAGCTTCCAGCAGAAGGGTCTCTTCTCTCACAGACTGTTCATAATCTGAGAAAGACAGCTTCCCATCATGATCATGGTCCTAGGGGGTGACCAGTCATACCTCAGTCAACATGTAAGATACTTATTGCAAATACAAACTGTCTTTTGTTGGTCAAGTGTTGATAGAAGAAAGGTGCTGGGAAAATGAGAGGCTAAATAATGACACTGAAAAGGATTTTCAATATTATAATAAAAAAGGCACAATGTAAGTATTTTATTTTACCAAGCATGAAACTGACAGTTACTGTAATTTGAATTCTTATTTCTATCCCATATCTGGCCTCTAAATTTCAACATAAAACCCTAAATTTCCCATATTTACCATTTTTTTAAGAGTTATTTCAACCAAATCTTTAATTCCTTCATCAGGGTCTTCTTCAGATGGCTGTTTGAGAAGGCTGTTCTTCAACATATGGAACATTTCGTCCTTTGAAATGAATCCGTCACCATTCAAATCAAACACTTCAAAGCAATCTTTCAAAAAAAAAAAAGCAATTATGAACAAAAGGGAACATTTGTTCTGATATGGTTTTTAAGGTCAACATCTGTATTGTGGATGTTCATGTTAACCCCTTAGGCCGTGGTGCAATCTAGTTTCCATAGTAAATGCTTAATGTACACTTGCTGAATATAGTCAACAACCCTTAGAAAGTAACTCTTTACACTCATTTGGTTATAAACAAGCATGCCAAGGAACAATGACTAGAACATTTCATCTTGAAACTCTCGGAAAACTGATTAAAATATGATCCTTAAGCAGAGTTTATCAGAATGAATTAAGAATTGCTAAGAATCAGAACACTTGAATCAATGTCCACGACTTCAATGGGTAACAATTCAGGTAATTAAATATGTAAATACTTAATACCTTGATACATAAAAGCATATGTACATAGCTGGCATGTATAGTATAATATATGCCTATGCATTCTTGCTCGGCATGAATTATTTCTCAGAATCTCTTGACTTTTTATCATTGACTTAAACTTGCTAAGGGGGATTCTGACCAACTAACCAAAAGACAAACCTTTTCACTGGGCAGGTTGGAAGACATAGAGGTAAGTTCTTTAGATATGTTAATCCTAATGTCCAAAGCAATAGAATAACCAAAAATCTTACATTTCATTTTTTCTTCCAGAGTTCCTCGAAGAAATACTGATAATCCATAAATCCACTCTGACACATTTATACAGCCATCGTTGTCCTTATCAAAACCTCGGAAGACTGAGAGAGGAGAGAAGTACAACATCACACCTGTGCTGCAGTTTCCTCAGCAGTATATTTACCCTAGTGTGACTCACTTCTAAAATTTAGACAAAATTTCAGGATTAGATGGTCCAGCATTCTCATCTAACAAAGGAGGGAATTAAGACAGTATTGGAAGGTCTTTTATCTAAACTCTGACAGTTTCCTTTCATATTTTGTGGGAACAAAGAAAATTCTGAGTATCTACATATATTAATCAATGATTATTAATATACGAATATATTAGTACATTAAATATGTTGATATATTAGCAATATGAAATACATTACCTTATATTTTTCTTACTCAAGGAAAGTAATGCTATCACATGATAGGACTATAACTTAATCTTTATTGAAATACCTTTCATGATGTAAAGAAGTTTGTATGTCCTTTTAAGCCTATTCTTTTCATTATTATATTTACTAAGTAGAATAGAAATAGAAATATTTTAGGTTTTCAGATATAAAGTAAGGAGAACCTAATTGTTCACGTTAGAGTTTGTCCTTTTCTTAAATACACAGAGAGGGTAGAATCTCCTTCCTTATGATCCTTCCCTATGAATATACAAATTAATTTTTTACATTCAAGTGAAATTGCGAATTCAGAACATTAAACTTCCTACCAAGAATATGTTCAAACTCCAGACATTTTTTTTCCCATTATGGCAAGTTTTGAATACTGTGTCTTCTTACCTCTGTCCATTATCATGTCATCTGTCATTCCAAAAGTCATGTGTAGGATGTTTCGAAATGTATTACGATCTATTCCAATTACCATACCTTGACGCTCTGTTACATCTCCCACCAACTTATAAAAAAGATTTATAAGACATTCCACTTCAAATGTATTAACTGTGAAAAATAAAATTAAGATATAACAAAAATGCATTTTAATCTTTAATTTCTAACTTAAACTTTGCATTAATGAGTTTATGAACAACATCAAGGCCATCAAATATTTAGTTTTAAACAGACAACAATCCTGTTTTAAGAATGATGACAGTTAAATTAATATTGATGGTCACTACAGAGGATTCTTCATTAAAATAAGAGAAACAGCTTTCCCACCAAATAGGACTTGAATATTAAACAGATGTAAACTCAGTCACATATAGGAAGAAAAGGATATTAGCCAAGTTACCTTAAGGATGATTGTGGGGTCAGATCCTAAACTTTAAAGGTAGCAGAGGTGCAATTAAAGTAAGCATGGTAATATTTAAGAAGGGTAACTTTTCCCCAGCGTTTTGATTATAGGCATTTATGAGATTTATAACTTAACTTTTCCCTGAAAATAGATACCAGCTCCTGAACACCAGGTAATAATTTTCACTTCACATCAGCCTTAATGAAATCATTAAACCAGAATTTTGGACATCAGAATCACCTATTTTCCAACACAGAAGTATTTACCCATCTTCTAGCACTCATTATGGTCCTTGTTGTATGTGATGTGAAAATTGACATGCAAGTATTCAGTAGTATTTCTGATGAAGGGAATTTTCATTTAAAATAGATACACATGGAAGGAGCCTAAATGTCCGTCACCTGATGAGTGGATCAAGAAGATGTGGTATATATACACAAAGGAGTACTACATGGCAATGAGAAGGAATGACATATGGCCTTTCATAGGAACGTGGATGGACCTGGAGGGTGTCATGCTAAGCGAAATAAGTCAGGCGGAGAAGGACAGATACCATATGTTTGCACTCATAGGTCTAACAGGAGAACAGGAGAAGCCTAATGGAGGACCAGGGGGAGGGGAAGAGGGAAAGAGACTTGGGGAGAGAGAGGGACGCAAAACTTGAGAGATTATTGAATACTGAAAATGAACCGAGGGTTGAAGGGGGAGGGGGGAAAAGAGGTGGGGGTGATGGAGGAGGGCACTCGTGGGGAAGAGCACTGGGTGTTGTATGGAAACCAATTTGACAATAAACTACTTAAAAAATAAATAAAATAGATACACAGACATGTATACTGGCTCAGGCACACAATTGAAACTAATTATTTGTGTCCTAATTCTCATTTGAGGAACTAGCTGGAAGTGTTATTGCCTGGCATTAAGAACATAAAAGTGAGTTTAAATTTGAAGTATAGGTGGAGGATGAGAAAGATTTTGTGTCAAAACAAAACAAAATTATGGCCAAGCATTTTTAAAACACAAGGATGAAACCTGTTTGAATATAAAGGAAGACAGCAGGTCGGAATGAAAAATCATGCCCTCACCCAACAAGTCAAGACAGGATTGAACATGATATCTGGTTTTGGGTACACAATTTAGGAGGAACATTGAAAATTAGGAGAAATTAAATATTTGATAAAAACTTGATTCAGTAGGGGGTGCCTGGGTGGCTTCGTGGGTTAAGCGTCCGGCTTTGGCTCAGGTCATGATCCCGTGCTCCGTGAGTTCGAGCCCCAAGTTGGGCTCTGTGCTCACAGTTTGGAGCCTGGATCCTGCTTCAGATTCTGTGTGTGTGTCTCTCTCTCTCTGCCACTCCCCCACTCATGCTCTGTTTCTCAAAAATGAATAAATGTTAAAAAATCTTTTAAAATTGATTAAATATTAGAAAACAATATAATAGTTATTATTTTAAAAGAGCTGTTTTGGGCCATCTGGGTGACTTGGGCAGTTACGTGTTCGACTCATGATTTAGGTTCAGGTCATGATCTCACAGTTTGTGAGTTTGAGCCCTACATGGGGCTCTGTGCTGACAGGGCAAAGCCTGCTTGGGATTTTCTCTCTCTCTCTTCCCTGCCCCTCCCTCACTTTCTCTCTCTTTCAAAATAAATAAACTTAAAAAAAAAAAGAGTGGTTAGTTGCTATAGAAATGGCATACCAGTTCTTCAAAGAAAAATTAAACATAGATATTAAACTATGTGACCCAGCAACTCCACCTCTGGGTATTTACTTAAAAGAACTGAAAGCAGGGGCTCAGATGGTTGTACATCAGTGTTCGTAACAATGCTATTCCGCAGAGCCGAAAGGGGGAAGCAAGCCAAGTGACCATCGATGGGTGAATGGATAAATTAAATGGGGTGTATGCATACAGTGGAATAGTATTCAGTCTTGAAAAGGAAATAAATTTTGACACAGGCTACAACATGGATGAAATTTGGTAACATTCTGCTGAGTGAGATCAGTCTGATATAAAAGGACAAATATTGTTATTATTTCACTTAGAGTGGTACATTTCAGACACAGAAAGTAGAATGGCAGTTGCCAGGGCAGGCGGAAGGGGAGATGAGGAGCTGTGGTTTAATGGGTAGGTTTCAGTTGAGAAAGATGAGAAAGTTCTGAGAGGGATGGTGGTAATGGCTGCACAACAATGTGAATGCATGAAACGCCACGGAATTGTACACTTAAAATGGTAAATTTTATGTTATATATATTTAACCACACACACATAAACCTCTAAAAATAAAGGAGCGGTTAGTGGCTGGAGAAGAAAGGCCTGCACAGGGGTGTCTGGGTGGCTCCGTCAGTTAAGCTTCTGACTTTGGCTCAGGTCATGATCTCACAGGTGGTGAGTTTGAGCCTGTGTCTGAGCTGTCAGCACAGAGCCTGGAACCTGTTTCAGATTCTGTGTCTCCCTCTCTCTCTGCCCCTTCCCCACTGACGCTCTGTCTCTCTGTCAAATAAACATGAAAAAAACAAAGAAAAGTGTGCATGAAGAATGATGTTCATGTATATGAAATGTTAGCAGAGGGGATGTTGATTAGCCATTTTTTCATTTATGGTGAAATAAAAATTAACAAATATTAGCTTAATTTATTACCCAATAGATCCAAGATTAGCCAAAAGAAAGTGCTTCTTGCTGCAATGTTTCTTAAATTCTAGAATAAAATACTAAATGAAACTAAGGGAAATCCAAGAATTGATTTTCATCTTTGGATCGGTCTACATGCGCTCTGCACATCATATTTATAGAATGGTAGGTTAGCTGGGCAATCACTTAAGATAGTTATTTCTATGATTCTACAGAATTTTTCCATTTCATCCTGGTAGGATTATCAACTGGCAAGTAAGCAAAAATCTGACTTTAGGGGAAAGGTCCTCTGCTAAATAATGGTTTAATTATAATGGCCATGGCTTGTAACTATTTCTATAGAATTTAACCAGAACTCATCCAGGCTTTTAAGGGCCACTTTAAAATTTTTATGTAAGGACAAAAGTAAAAAGAGTGGACTGTTTTACCTGCCAGGTTTTCACTTACCTTTTAATACGTCTGCCTTTCGACTGTTCACAGAATGACTGCAAACTTACTGACCAGGACTAAGTCAAAGTCAGCACCGTGCACAGCAGTCATTGCATTGTCTATTCACAATATTCACTAGATGTTTTAAGATCTGTTTTTTCCCCCTTGAAATGGAATTATTTTGAGAAAAACAACAACACAACAAAACTATCACCAGATTATGATAAGCATAATAGATTATAGGGCGACTTTTTTTCTAACTTCAGTTGTTTATATGCACCCTAACTTGTAGGTAGAGCACCACTCCGCTACATCTCACCTCTCCTCACACTGGATACTAAATACAACTAGAAGACACTAGATCCTAAATCTCTAGGACTACATTAAAACTGTTGGCTCCCCCTTTGCACAATGGAGGTGGTCCTGGGATTATGGCTTCTCCTATTTTCTCAAGTGGCAGTTAGGTTTGCAATCAGCACAAATTATAAGTGTGTCCATCAGACACATATTTCTCATTGTAAACCATCTCCATAGCTTCTGTGCCTCCTTGCCCAAGCACGGTGCTGTTTATTTTCAGTCTGGATAGAATCCTAAAGTTGCCTGTGAAATTCTAGGGCCATGTTTTAGAATGTGTGATTGGAGCAGATCTCTTTAGTAAGTGCGTATCTTGCTGCCTGCAGTCTCCTTTACCTTGCAATCTAGCAGCAACTGCAAAGTCTAAGTCTGGAGCTGGGAACAGATTTTTTACTGTGTGATTAGCACAGTTGGTTTCCGGATACATTTCCTTGCTCTGAGGTACAGGTTTTTGTGCTACTCAACTCATCTTTCTTAAGGATGTTCAGCTATTGATAACGGTTTTTCCCTTATGGATTTCCTGGTAAGTTTCCAGGACTTGGATCCCGCGAGTTTACTTGCTCTAAAAAGAGCTAGAAAGCAGGCGCATGTCAGTTGTGCTACTTTCCTTGAACCTGAGGGGTTTTCACTACTTATTTTAAACGAGTGTCTGGGGCGAACACCACACGTGTCCTGTCAGTATGTAAGTAGCATTTGTATGATGGGAAAGCAAGTTAAGAAGAGGGTTGAGAAGCAAGTCAGTGCATGCATGGCAGTGTAGAACTAGGCGCCTGGATACCTGGACACTGATCCTTAAGATCACGGGCACGCCTGGGTAAAGCGGCTCAAGGTAGTCCCAGGGATTCTCTTCGAGACGTTTCTTTAGCGGACATAAAGTGGGGGCCCCACGGGCATTTAGGCTGAAGACGGAAAGAAGGCTGAGCAGGTGGTACCAGCGAGGACATTAGTGCCAAGTAGGACCGGAGCCCTTCCCAGAACGTCTGCACGTCCAGCACTTGATTCTTACTTACAATGTTTGCAATTTTTGGTTAAAGTGTCCGTCAACTTCTGCAGCTTCTTTCGGCTCATGCTGGGCCCTCGGGGACTGGGCCGCCGGGCCCCTCGCTGGCTCTGGGTCTGGGGCCTGCCGGCCGCTCTGCGCTCCCTGGGGCACGCGCGGCCCCAACACACGACGGGGCCATGGCAACGCGGCGCCGGCCGCCGATTGGCTCCCGGA
>NC_043714.1:1345602-1357987 GCF_006229205.1 Suricata suricatta
GGAGCTTGCCCTTAAAGCTGGGCCACGCTTGGTTGTCAGGCTTCTGGCTGTAATGCCTGGAGGGAGCCTGGAACAAGATCTGTTCACGATTCTGGTAATGTTACTGGGCGCAAAAGTACCTTGAAATAGTTCTCCCCACCCTCCTTCATTCTTGGAGGCGGGGGAGGAGGCCGTCGGTGGAATCTGGAAAAAGCCCCCGGCAATGTTTAAGCTGGTTACAGAGGCGGCCTCCCAGACAGACAGGTTGACAACTGCCACTTGGCTGTGGGGTAAAACCCAACCTTGCTTTTCTGAGAAAAATTCTAGTAAAATTGGCCCTTTACGTATTTGAAAGACAGGTTCTGTGTCCGTTAATGTGGGAGGTTTTCTGCTCTTCTTAATCACAGATGGGCCACCCTCTTTGAATTAAGACAGCAATAAAGTGGGTTAGCTCAGCCAGGAGCACAAAACCTACAGTATTCCCCACCGAGTCTACCTGTTTTACATCAGAGGGGAAAATGCCTTTGAAAACAAATGATTCCGTAGTATACATAATGTCAGGCTGAAAGCAGAAAAATCCTGCCAACCATGAGTAACAATCCAGAATGAAATACTTCCGGGGTTGAAGTCCTTGGCGTTCTCTCCTGTTTCACTTGTTTATCAAATGAGGGACTGGGATGCTTGGTGAAGGCACGGACTGTGTTATCCTAAAGCAAATTCTCTGGGAACAACATGAATGATAGGAATAATGAGTTTGCAACAGTTCTCTGGTTAAATAGTATTCCCGTATGTCCTCTTTTCTAGCAGCTGTGATACTTACTTTTTAAGTTTATTTATCTTGGGATGGGCGATGAGCAGAGAGAGAGGGAGACAGAGATTCCCAAGCAGGCTCTGCTCGTCAGCACAGAGCCTGATGCAGGGCTTGACCCCACGAACTGTGAGATCAGGACCTGAGCTGAAATTAAGAGGCAGTTGCTTAAACGACTGAGCCACCCAGGTGCCCCCAGCTGTGACACTTCTAATCAGATTTTAGAGAGCAAATAGAAAGGACTAGACATTTTCTAATATCCACTCACCTGTGAAACTCTCGTGGCTTTTGTTAGAAGACAGCATTGTAGCAACTTCTTCATTTATAGAATCAGTGCAGTGCTCATTTTAAAAGACAAGGAGCCAATAGAGTGGCCGTCAGCAGAAATTCAGGGACTCCATGGGCCCACCTGTGTTGTGTGGGCAGGTCTGTTAGAAACCAGCTGTTAGGTATTCTGATCAGATGCCCAGCTGGCGCATCTTGGGAGCGGGCCTCCACCAGTGTGGAGATGCCCCGATGGGCATGTTCATACATGAGAGCTCGTTGGTGAGCATCCACGGGTGAGAAACCAGTTCCTTCCTCAGAGGTGTTAGGCTTAGGGCCATCTTCCCTTATTGGTGTATGGACAATACCACCGAAGGTTGAGGTTAAAAGAGTCAAATCTGTTCTACCAGAAAAAAATTCTTAACCTGGAAGGAAAGCTTTGTGAGGTACTCTTCTCCCAAAGCTCCCCTCTCCAAGTTCTTTCTTCCATGCTGTTCTCTTAGTGACAGTTTCCCCAAGGCCGTATTACGTGAGACTTACTTCTCTAAGACAGTGGGCAGGGTCCTTGTTAGGAGTGTGTTTTGTCAACATATTGGAAAACTTCAGTACGTTCATTACATTCTTGTGACAGCTTTGAATTTAGTATTTTTATACTTTAGAAACAAGCTGTAGGGGCACCTGGGTGGCTCAGCCAGTTAAGCATCCGACTTCAGCTCAGGTCATAATCTCTTGGTTTGTGGGTTCGAGCCTCGTGTCAGGCTCTGTGCTGGCAGCTTAGAGCCTGGAGCCTACTTTGGATTCTGTGTGTCTCTCTCTCTCTGACCCTCCCCTGCTCATTCACACTCTCTCTCTTCCTCAAAAATAAACAAACATTAAAAGCGAAAGAAACAAGCTATTGGCCTGATAGAGTCGGTTAATCACATTTCGAAGCAAATTGAAATTCCTATTTGCAGGTTTTAGTTGCTTGTGTTGAGTAGACACGTGGGCTTTCTCAGAATAAGGCAATTAAACCTGAGCAGTTACCTCATATCAAATCAATCAGTAAGAGAATAATAAAAAACTGCATTTAATCTGTACTGTACACAAAGTTTGCTGGTCACGACAGAACTTTCCAAAATTCAACTTTGAGATGGATGCTTTTATAAATAAAAAGTACGTTATACTGACTATCAATGCTATAAATGTTTCCTTTAATTTTGTGGGCAAAGCAGTCTTCCCTTTGACTCACAATTAATTGGAATTTTGCCATGATAAATAACCTGAACCTTGAATTGATGAAAGTCATTTACTTTGTGGACCTTTTATGATAAAGGCATTTGGAAGCTGTTTAGGAAATGACATCATAGAATTGATTTCCAAATGAATTACAGATCTATTATAAAATTACTTTAATGCAAGAAAAGTATAAAGGTTAGTTGTCCACATATGTTAAATTCAATTTTACCAATGTTATTATCTAGAGAGTATCATGGGAAATTCAGAGGTGATTTTAACCAACCGTTTAGGTGGTTGAATCTCCACGACTCTTTCCTGCCACTTTGTCTTCACTGCTTTGCTGTGCAACCAGCTGCCTTCGGTCCCCCGAACCCCTCAGCTCTCTGCCCCAGGACTTCTGCACATTCCTCACCCATCTCCAAAGGCAGCTCCCTTCGAAGAGTTTTTGACTTCAATGTGTAAAGTGAATCCCTCACTACCCCAGGACCATTCTCTGCATTAGGACCATTTTCTTTCTAGCACTTGCTACAGTGAGTGATTACTTTCTTTCCCTGATCTCTGCTCCCTACCAGACTGTAAATTATATAATCTCTCTCTCTCTCCCCCATATTCATGTCTATTTTTGTCTCTGGATTTATGTATTTATCATCTTTCTTTCTATATGTCTGAGGTCTGGCCACATGGCCCATGTTCTGTTGTCTGTATTAAGGGAGGGCTGTGAGAATTGGCCTGAGTCGGGAGTGACCCTGAGTTCCCCTGGAATACCCCATCAGGAAGAGTCCCTTTGGAGGGATAGCAGGGTCCTTAAAGAGGGCTACTTAGTAAAGGAAACTGTTCCTAAGATTTTCCTAAAATACACTTGTATTCACTGGTGTTAACACATTTCTAGATAACATTTTTTAAAAAAACACAGTAAAGTGACTGGTGGGTCATGCAAATGCCTAAGGTTTACTAAGCATAGGATTCTTCAGGACCTTATTCTTTAGTACTTATTCTTACATGGAAATTATGAAGTTGTAAATTAAGATGTGGCATATGATAAGTAATCATTGCAACCACAATAATGTCATCAGATTGAATAAGGAAGCTGTTTGTCTACACCTTGTGGAGCCAACCAAGAAATCCCGATGGAGCGGCCATGCCCCTTACTGAGTGCTGGGTCATGGGTGCCCAAGCTAGGCCACGGCAGCTGTGCTATGTACATAACACAACAGGATCAGGAGACACTCACTGCTTCCCGAGGGATCCTAGAGGCTCCAGGTAGCATTCCGGAACAAATCCTGGCCCTTTGCAGCTGTCACTCACCTCCCACACCAAGCTCCTCGCAGACCACGGCTGGCCCTGTGAGCACGTGCTGACCAGAAGATGACCTGGGCCAGTCCAGATATTTAAGACCAGGCCCTGGAAACACATTCTCTACCTCTGCTGTTTCTTGATCACTCAGAGAGAGAAGAAAGCTCCCAGAATTGCCTCTCTCTAAAGAATCTTACCCCCATCAGACTGTCTTTCTTAGCTTAGGTCTCTCTCACCCCTTTGACCCGTGCTCAACAGATTTCTTTCGGCTGTGAACATCCGTCTTACACAATGCACCTGTGCATAGAGCCCTGTTTCCCCCTTTCTTCCCTGAAGCCTGCTGCTTCTGTAGACGCCCCCTAGCACAGGCGACGCACCTTCTCATGCCCCCTTGCTCACAGCCAGAAGGAAGTCAGTCCTCTTGGCTGGCATCATCCCATCTTTACTGTATCAGTCTTTCCTTTATTTTCACAGGCTTTTCCAGAAAGTGCAGGCTGGGGTCGCTGCCTTGCTGCGCACCTCCTGTCTCACCCTTTGGCTCTTCTCCCGCCCAGCTCCTGCATTCACCTGCGGTCCTCCTCCCCAAGCTTCTCCGAGCCACCTGCAGGGCTGCCAGGAGGAGTCACAAATCCAACCGTGTCGTCCTTCTGCTCAAAGACTCCTCAGGGCCCACGAGACCATGTCCACACCCAAACAGTACAGTCTCCACAATTCTCCAAGGTCTGACCTGTGCCTGCTAGGTAAGCCCCTTCTCTGACCGTCCATCTGTATTTGATGTTGGACTCTTAGCAGCTCTCTGATACCATGAGGTTCCCTGGGAGCTTGGGACCACGCAGAGTGGACGGGAGAAATAGAGGGGGCTGTTTCTCTTGCATTGCCCGAACAGGATGTAAAATAAACTTTTATCTCATTTATCCCATTGATATTTGGAGATTTTCAATTACTTTCAGTCAAACCTAATCCTATAAACATAAGCTTTAAAATAAGAAAGTTGGACGTCATGCTCTCTAAAGATCTTTCTGGCTTTGAGATTCTTGAAAACAAAAATTTTGATTTCCGTCTATTTTCACAGAACCCTATGAAAATGTCAGCAGTTGAACATTTTTACCTACAAAAAACTGATCCCATATCCATCTAATGTGTCATAATATCTTTGTATGCTTGGTCAATATTTCAGATTATTTAAGCAAAAACCAAGATTTCATCTGAAGAATCAAAGTGGCCATCTTTTAGTCATTCAAATTCCCTGTGATTCCTTTTCTAGATGTGGTATGCTATGGGAGGGAGTTTGGAATCGTTTTCTTTTAACTTATCTCCCATATTGGTGGGGAATGTACCAAATGGCTGACCTGGGACACGCTGTACTTGGCGGCAGGCATGCTCTCTTCTCACTGCCTGGGGATGACAGAGAAAACTGTGGAGAGCTATTTTCTGGGTTTTCATTAAAATTAATATTCTAATGGGCCATCAAGCACTCATAGCAACTTTGTTTAGCACTTGAGCATTGCAACTATGTTCAAAGAAAACCCTTCCTGGTCTGATCTAATTGTTAGCATGGGGTTACATTTAGGAACCTCAAAAGGGCGTTGCCTTTGTAGAAGTACAAACAGAAGCAAATCAAGAAACGCAATTTCAGCCTCAAAAGTGCATAAAGTATTTGTCCAACATTATCATCTTATATTTGTGGGTAGTTTTTCATTCTGTTACAGAGAGGAGGGCTTTTGTTAAATGATACAAACCCCAAGAAGTGCATTTGGATCGTTTCCATGAGGCATTCTCATTGAGTGTGTTCACTCATTTAATCACTATTTTGGGCGCCCGCTATGCGCCAAGTGTGTCGTATTAGGTACTCAAGAAATACGGCGAGTTCCTGCCCGCTGGGCTCTGACCATCCGTGGTGTAAAGTCACTTGGTAGAGCGGTAAATACGCTCTTCTGGGAAGACTGAACTCTGAGCTGTGCTTCTGGAAGGAATTCATTCCCCAGGACATGCTGGTCGAGGCAGTGATTCCTAAAATCCAGCATTACGGAGGGCTCAGTTCACTCATTCAAACATGCGTATGAGGTATGACCTGTGTTACTGTGACACCAGGGGCTGTCTACAGAAGTGAGGAGCACAGAGAGATCATGGGTCCTGGCAGGCCTTTCCGGAGACACACTGGGAGGAGTCACAGTTAGTCTGGTAGGGAGCAAGCCTGGACACAATGCATGCCCTTAGCTTCTGTCCTGTCGTCTTAAAGGCAAAGAGTAATGGTCAGCATTTGGAGAAGATGACTGAAGAGGGGTGTGTATGCACATGCTATACACTCACTCATTCATTCATTCAGTTGGTCAGTCAACAGCCACGTATTAAGTCCTTACCATGAACCAAGCATCCGCTGGGACATGGAGATACAAGATGAAGGCACCCGTCACTTAGTGAAAAGACAGCTGCTCATCAAATAATTGAAAACAGAGATAACAACAATGTGTGCAACATCTTGTGAAGGAAAAATGCAAGCTGTTCTGGATGCTGGTGAAAGGCCACAGTTAGTTTTTTTAAAAAATAAGCTAACAAGAGCAGTGACCAAAATAGAGCCACCATCAACCTAGCACTTTGGGACCCAGATAGATTTGAATCTGATGTCTGCCCAGTCATTAACTAGTGTGTGATCCTGGCACTTTTCAGAGCTTTCCATGCTCGTTTGCCACACGGGACAATGACCACACAAATTGTATGCACCTCGTAAGGCAGGTAGGACCATGAACTGCAGTGATGACTTCGGAGCAGTTAGCCTGCAGAGTAGACTGCACTCAATGCCCCTTAGTCAGCTGTTACCATTATCAGTGGTAGGGGGCGCTCTGTGGGGGCAGTGTTATGGTCCCCAAGGTTCACATCTCAACCCCAGGACTGAGTACATTACTTTAGATGGCAAGAGGGGCATTGCAGATGTCCTTAACGTTACTAATCTATAGGGAGCTTATCCTGGATTACCAGGTGGGTCCAGTGTAATCATAGGGGCCTTAAAAGCAGAAGAGGAAATGGAAGGGGAAGACAGAGAGATCCAAAGTGCAGCAAGGACAGCATGAGCCATTGTTGGCTGGAAGATGGAGGGGGACACGTGTCAGGGAAATGAGAACCCAAAGCCCTACATCATGAAGAAATTAATGCTGCCAGCAACCTGACGGAGCCTGGAAGGAGATTCCTCCCCAGAGCCTCCAGATGGCCGAAACTTTCATTCTGACCTGTGAGACCCGAACAGAGAACCCAGTGGAGCCTGCCAGAACTTTGTGTTCTTGTTTTAAGCTACTAAGTTTGTGGTAATTTATTACATAGCAATAGAAAATAAATACACCATGATTTTCAAGCTTTTTCTAAAAAAAACCTTTAGCAGGCATTACACATCCAAATCCCAAAGAACTATTGAAAAGTTTTATTGAGATATAAGTTACATAAAATAAAAATCACCAATTTTAAATAAATATATGATTTGATGAGTTTTGAAATGATATGCTCACAGGACCCTCTGCAATAACCGTGCTGTAGAATGTCCTGTGACCCCATGGAATCCTCCTGCCCCTGGCAATGAACTACTCCCCTGCCACCCTGCCGAAGGCTGATCTGCGTGTCACCCCTTTGTTTCCCTCTCTATGCCGTGTAAATGGCATCATATAGTTTTGTATCTGGCTTATTTCGGCTAGCATAGATGCTTAATATTTTTTAAACATTTATTTATTTTTGAGTGAAAGAGAGAGAGAGAATGCGAGCAGGGGAGAAACAGAGAGAGACAGAGGCATAGAATCCGAAGCAGGCTCCAGGCTCCAGGCTCCAGGCTCCAAGCTGTCAGCACAGCCTTGGGGGCTCGAACTCACAGACTGTGAGATCATGACCTGAGTTGAAGTCGGAGGCTTAACTGACTGAGCCACACAAAAGCATAAATGCTTTTGATACCCTTTCATGCTGTTGCATACATCAGGGTTTTGTTTTTTATGACTGAGTGTTGTTCCCTTGTATGGAGGTAACACAACCCTTCAGCAGTTAGAGGACACGTACACTGTTCCTAGTTTGGGCTATTATAGTAATAGAGGTACTATGGACTTCAAACAAAAGTTTGTGAGATCATATGTACTCATTTCTCTTGGGCAAACACCTGGGGGAGGGATTGCTGCCGGGTCGTATGATAAATATAACTTACCTATGTCAAGAGCTATTCAACCGTTTTCCTGGGCAGCCGCAATACCAGCAGTATGTAAGAGTTCCATTTACTCCCAGTCCTCACCAGGCTTAATACTCCCCCTCATCTCAGTCTTGTCACTCTGGCAGGTGTGTGCTGGGACCCTCCATCAGGCGCCATGCTGAGCGCGAGGCCTTCAGATTCTCTCTCCCTCTTCCTTTCCCCGTCTCACGTGTGCGCTCTCGCATTTTCTCTAAAATTAAAAGAGAAAAAAAAGAGAATCAGCTTGTCAATTTCTAGAAAACAAAGAAAAGGTCAAATAATCCTGCTGAGATTTTGACTGATATTGCATCATACCTATATAGAAATTTGGATAGAATTGACATCTTAAAAATACTGATTTTTCTGAACTATGGACATGGTATAACTCTTTTTTATTTAGGTCTTCATTAATTTTTCTCTCAGCATTATTTTGAGGTTTTAAGTGTACACATCTGAGCATTTTTGCTACATGTTTTCATAAATATTTTTGATTCTAACATAAATGTAATGTTTAATATGTTTATAGTATTTACTATGTTTATAATGCTAAACTTATATATTAATTCTATGAGTTTTTTGTAGATTACTTAAGATTTTTCTACATTGATTGTCATATTATCTACCAACAAAGGAAGCTTTACTGCTTTTCCAACTTCTATGACTTTTTTCTTGATTTTCCTTTTTATGGTGAAATATTGGGCACATTCCTCCCAACACAAGAAACACAGCAAGGATTATACTTTAGTGTAATGTCAGAGTGGTAGAGGTAGAAATCCTTGCCATGTTCCTTGTGCTGGAGGGAACATGCTCAATATTTCCCCATTAAATATGATATTAGCTGTAGATTTTTCATAGATACCTGATCAGATTAAGACATTTCTTCCATTCCAAACTTTCTGAGAGTGTTTATCATCAGTGGGTTGTTGAATATTTTTCTGCTCCTCTACCATTGCAGGAAGTGGCCCAAGTACCTCTTAGGTAGAGCTGCACTCACAGAACACATCGACAAGTCTGGAGTGCTTGTATTTTAGTAAAATCAGTGACTCACAACTCATTCTGAAATTTGACAGCTTTTGTATACACTGGCATACTCTGATCAGGAAACATCAGTGTTGGCACAAAGGGTTTGTAACCACTCACCCTCTCATTGTGAATTGCTGTCAGGGTTTCATAATATTTTAAAGACTGTGTGTGCTTTTAAAATAGAATTGGCTACATTACTCATTTTGTTCACTTTGAATTTGACTTCCCAACTGAAGTATTTTGCCTATAAATTATGCAATAGATTCATTTTGTGTCTGGTGCCATCTTGATAGCTTTACTTGGTGATTTTTGTTTCGTGTTGTTTATTCATTATGGTCAAAGCTTCACAGTTTTTCCAATAAAATATATATATATATTTTGCTTACCATTTCCTTTCGTGTTAGAATATGGGTAATTTGATATTTTTTTTAGAGGCTTACTAAATTTCATTCTGGAAGCAGAATTGGCAAAATACATGAGCTTAGACATTTTAGAAATATATCATGACAGTTTAAGACCCACCTTGAATATTCCCTACTAGCTACATAAGTAGACTGTACTTGTCAGCTCCTTTGCATCAAGATGGGTACAATTAGCTGGATCGTAGTCAGTAGAACGTAGACAGAATTGAAAGGAACTTTCCTCAGGCCTGGCCACACAACGTCTTTCTTGATTGCTTGGGTCCTGATCTGCACGGAACGTCAGCAGTCTGGGCCTTCAGGGTTAATCCTTGGAGGACTGAGTGTCCTGTTAAGAAGAATTTCAGTGGACACTGAATGAATAAGAAGTGTATCCCCATGCTCCACAACACTGGGATTGGGAGTTGTATATTACAGATCACTTATCTGACTAATACAGATCTATATAACATCATGATGTGGCAAATCTCCCAACTCAGTGACAGGATTCACTCTCTCTTGATGTTTTAAATCAATGTAACTATTTTATAAGCACCTTCTAGTAGTTTTGCTGAAGAATGAATGATTTCTATATTGTTGACCTATGTTTTTCAGGCATTACTGCAACATATTTTACAGCAGAAGGGAGAACAAGTGTTTCTTAAGGATATTTGGCTTTTTTTCTTTCACTGTTAAGAGACCAAGCAAGACTCACAAATATTTCTTACTACCTTGATTAAAAATTTGTAAAGTACTTTGTTGCATATTCACAGCCTTAAATATCTTTTAAAAATTATAAATATTTTCTCCATATTCTATATATTTATTTCTAATCATCTTACTCATCACGCTACCATTAGCTTACATTTTAAATTGCAGTGCACACTAAATTCAAGTTTCCTCCCCAATGATTCATTTATAATCTCATAATGCAAATAACCTTTCTAGCTAACTTTTTTTTTTTTTCTTTTTCTGGCCAGCTCTTGCAGATCTGACTGTATCACTGTCGTCTGTATTGTGTCATATGTTTGACCGGGAAGGGGCAGGGGCCCCTCTGCCTTCCTCTTAGTGCTGGTGTGCCTTCCTCATTTAGCATTACCCTCAACATGGGGGTGCTGTGAAGGAATGATTTTAAGCTCCCGGTCCTTTTTTTCCAAGGCTAGTTTAGTAAAACCAGATCGTTTAATCCGTAAATTAGCTTAAGTAAGTACAGATAAACTGCAACACCCATAACACTGTAAAAGCAAATAACCACATGAAGAGGGCACCATCAGCTCCCCCACTTTTGTAGAATGCCTGTGTTAGAATATTCACATGACTGGTCTACGGTCAGAACACACTGTTTTGAGAACCTGCCTTAGGCAGTACTTCACAACAACACAATTCTATTTAATAACTCATCCTGGGGAAATTCTTCTTTATGGTAATTTCTGAGATCTATTTCTGCATTTCTTTGTTGATGATACTCCATAGGTATCATACCTCTGTGCATGCATTCTCTTTTCCTACTTCAAACAGAAAATAGAGGGTCTCCTATAAGAAGTTTCTAAATCATTATCTTTTTCCCTCCTACCTTGAGAAATTTCATCTACCCTTCCTTTCCTGTCTTAGGTAAGAAGTGTTTTCTCTCTGACAAGAAGAATAATCTTAATAATGTTCCCCAAAAGTACACCAAATTCCCTTCAATTTTTTTTAGCTTCTATTAAATCATCCTTTTCAATGACATCCTTGAAACTTTGAAATTAGTTTTCTACTTTTTTTAAAAAATTTCTATTGTCTTTGAGCATCTGTCTACCTTGAACTGTATTGTATTCTGTTAGGTGATATCATGTCCTGTGCTAAAGAGATATCATGTTAAACAATAAAATGTTCCAAAGAGAGCTTTAGTTATAATGACATCATCTGACATGTCAAAGTTTGGTTTGAATTTGTAGATAATTAGTTTCCTACAATTTTGTAGCTGTTGGTCATCTATTCTTTAGCCCTTGGTGGCAAGTCAGCCTTAAGATCAATTGGACCTTCACTTTCTCTTTTACATTCCAGAATGAGTTCTACCATGAAGAGAAATAGCATTGCTTGTCTTCTGTTTTCTTTAGCCATACACACAGTTTAGCTTTACTTCAAGAGTAAGAGCTAAGAGATTCTTTAATAAAATATCAGTTTTACACATTTGACCTTATTTTGTTTAGGGAGAGCTTAGGAAGAATCAAATACATTCTTCTTCTTCATTCATCCCTGGTGAAATCAGTTCCTGATTGATGTCGGGGTTTTCCTTGGGCAAACCTAAGAGTCTCTTATTAAAGCTTTGATTGCATGCACATGACTGTTCAAGAGTCACAGTAAGCAAGAGGTCAAGGTTCAAAGGCTGATGTTGTTTTTGCTGCTTTTCCTCAAAGTATCCAGCATGTGGGAAACTGTGTCAACTGACTCTGTCAGTAAAGCTTCACAACTGATGCATCATTTTGGAATCCCCTGGAGCAGAACTATTCAGTTCTGGGGATCCATGAAACAAGGTGAGACCAAGGCTGCTTTTAGAGGACATGGGTAACAAGACAACTACTGGAGGTGATTTGGGAGAGAAAGTCCAAATCACTGACTAAGCATTGTTTTATAATCACTAGGGCATTAACTGATGGGTTTTCTGCAGGTGGCAATGATGCTTTTGAGAAACTGTCTGTTGTGGTTGGGAATGTGGGAGTGGGCAGGCCTGTTGTGTATTTCGGATGCCCGATAAGTTACTTGGAGTTACTTGGATGAGAATGAGAGGAGACCGGTAGATCTCAGTGGGAAGACAGTGATTCAATTTAACGTCTAAGAGGGTCTCTGGGATTTGCCCGTGCTGTAGTAAGCTCATTAGAGATCTCATAATTTCAAGTTCAGTCTAAGAACTTGAACACTGTCTGTTTTTAGTGGTCTGAAAGCCTTGTATTTAAACAAAAACTGAGCCAGTGTTGAAAAGCCTCTTTGGTAGTTAAATTCTAGAGTGTTTCTTCTTGTTCTGGATTTCAAGTTTTTAAATGCCTTACTTTCAAAATCTTTTTTTTTTTTTAATAGTTTACTGTCAAACTGGTTTCCATACAACACCCAGTGCTCTTCCCCACAAGTGCCCTCCTCCATCACTTCCACCTCTTTCCCCCTCCCCCTTCCCCTTCAACCCTAGGTTCATTTTCAGCATTCAATAGTCTCTCAGGTTTTGTGTCCCTCTCTCTC
>NC_043714.1:1358087-1363430 GCF_006229205.1 Suricata suricatta
TATATATATATATATGTATATATATATATATATATACATATATATATATATATACACATCTTCTTGATCCATTATCCAAAATCTTTTATTTGAACTGTTGGTATCTATCATACTCATACTAAAACCTACTTTATTGTTGCATGCACACATATCAATAAAACCAGGAACTAGATAAACATGTTATTCTTATTTAGATTTAAAAATGGTTCATTCCAATGCTGACAAAGATCCAGATAATGGACAAATGCAGCACAAAGAATAGCTGACTTATTTAGCTACAGTACATAGTTAAATGTACTCACATTCCATTCTTTGGGCTTTGCACATGATCTTCTGTAAGCCTTTGCCTTAAAAATAATGCCAGCTCTAGTAGTAGAACTGTGAGTTTCATGGATGCAAATGCATTTTGGGATTAGTCTCTTAATAGTTGCTGAAAAATAATTACATAATGAGAACCTCGAAGGGGAATGTAGACTTCTGTGCAAGGGGGCTGCTGTCTAGCTGGCTCTGGTAAGGCCTTCAGCACATCTCTTCTACAGGGCTGTGGAGTTTAGCTCTGTGCGGACACTGCATTGACCATGACCCGGGTGCTCCACATCCATTGCACACTCCCGGCATCACAGCTTTCTGTGTCCCTCTGACTCCCTGACTGGTGTGAGATTGGTGCTTGTTTTCTCTGCTGTGGATCCCACCAGGTTATCTATTATGTCTCTCACCTAAGCCCGAGGAGCCCAGAAAAAGTGGCATATGCATGTAATTTATCTCTCCTTTTGAACTGTTTACTCCAACTTTATTTTGGTGTAAGTTTCTTAAGAACAATTCCTGGGAAAACAGTCCACTTCTGATGGGATGGTGGCCAAGCCTACTGCTGGTACACTAAGCCTCTTGCTTACCTCCGCATGTAATGGGCTTGTTGCTGGGCACAAGTCTGCCCAGACAGACTCTGACCTCCGCCTTTCACTTGACTATGGATGACCTTACGAGCAGGAGACAGTAGTACTGCCCTGAGGCCTGTGACTTAAGATATGTAAGCAGGTTCAGGTTTTGCTTCCCAAGAGTTGGGACAGAGAGGATTCCTGGCGCCCAAACTGAACTATGCAGGGGGGGTGATTGAACATTTGAATGGAAGACCCCAATTGTCTGAAGGGTCTCGTGGGACACAGACACCCGCTGTCCTGGAAAGCTCACCTCGGATTGGAAGGAAATAATTACTGACCTGTTTTGAGCCACTAGATTGTTATTGGAGTTCTTTGTTACAGTCAGCAAACTTGGCCAGGCTAACATAGCTTACCATGCTAGCTAGCTGTGCCGAGTTAGGTAGGGTTTAAGTGACACAGGGGACCTGGGGGCCAGGAAAAAAGATAAAATTGTCAGGGGAAAGGATGGCGATTCTAGATGGGGTGGGAGGGAGTCTCACTGGGAAAGAGACTTGCATACACAGCTGGAGAACATGAGAGAGCTAGCCGCACAGAAGGCATGCTGGCGGAAAGCACCCCAGGGCGAGGGAGCAGCCAGTGCAAAGGTCCTGAATTAGAATGAAGCCCGGCATGTTGTGAATCTGCAAGGAGGCCATTGTGCCCAAATGAGAGCTGTATCAGCTGTTTGTTTCTATGGAACAAGTCACCTCAAATCCTAGTGGCTTAAAACTGCAATTGACTATTAGCTTCCAATTCTGTGGGCTGGCAACCTGGGTTCTGCTCAGCGGAACAGTCTTCCTGCTGGTCTTGTGAAATGATGGCTCAACAGGAGGGGGGTGGTCTGAGAAGGAGCTGGTGCTCAGGCTGGTACTGGCTGTGGGCCAGGTGGTCTCACACCTTCGAGGAAGCTAGCTCAGGCTTCTTGATGCAGACATGGCCAGCAGCAGCAGAAGCTGGCGTGGGTAGCTGCCAGCTCTCCAAGCACGCCTCCAAAGACCCCCAGCCTCTGTTTGCCCCTTTGTGGTTGCCCACACAAGTCACAGGCCAGTACAGACGCAAGGGGTGGAGACGGAAGTTGCACCTCTTATTGGGAAGAGTGGCCACGTCACACTGCAAGGTTCATTTTGGTAGGGTGGGCTGGATCACTGTGGCCACCTTTAAGCCTGTCCACTTTGAGAGTAAATGAGGATGACAAGGTTAGAAGTTCTGGGGCCCATTCATTTGGAACTCACAGGTTCTAGTGACTTTGTTAAGGTGCACTTCTTCAGGTTTTGGCCAGCTATATTAGGAAATCTTCAAATTGCCTCAGTGAGTATTACATAACCAGTAGCAAGGCAGAATACTGATTACTACTAAAGGTAAAACCCATATTTAGGGCTTACTGGCACTGGGCTGAGACCTTTGGTCTACGTATCACTGAATCAGAGCATCACAGCAGGGTGAGGACCCCCATGCCTACAGAGGTTGAGTGACTTGCCCAAGATGCCAAAAATGGCAGAGCGGGGTTTCCACCCATGCCTGTCAGACAGGGCCTTTCACTGTGACCCTCTGTGGCCACTGAGATCCTGGCCATGGCCCAGAGCTACCAGGAGATGTGAAGTCAGAGGTATCACCCTGGGAATACTCCTCGCTTCCTTACTTTTGGTCGGGGAGAAAGGAACTACTTAAAATAACCAGAGATCCTAGAGGAAGAGCCAGAGAGGCAGCTCCTCAGTGTTTTTACTAATATGGACTTTCTTGGTCTTGAGGAAGTACTTTGTTTCAAAAATAGCTGGTGCTTTTCCAGGAGACTTGGAACTGTTAGCCATTCACCTCATGCCTAAGATGCATTGCTCCTGAAGGCTGGGAGGGAGGCGGGCCACCATTGCTGAGCCTGCAGGAGGGAGGAGACACGCTGGCCTCCGGAACTGCCAGGACAGGGTTTCCTCATTCCTGTGATGCCCAGATATTTATGCCTGGGGGTAGAGGGGACAAAGAGCCCAGCAGGAAGGGAGGGTTCCCCCCTCTTCCTTTGCTTAAGTTGGAAATGTTAGTGTTGAGCAAGCATCTGAAAACATAGTCAAGGTGACTGGACACGTTGGTTAAGGATAAAGATTTGTCTTAAGAACAAATTTTGAGCTTGATTAATTGGAATTTACTAGCATTTATAATCAGGGACTCTGTTTTTAACAGGCTGGTGGTGGGGGATGGACCCCAGAAAATTTGCAATGAAAAATCTATATCTTGTTTTAAAGAATGAGTTAAAGTTATGAAAGCCTTCCTGTAGCCTGGACGTTGTTCTTAGCATTTTATATGTCTCAGAGCGTCTGACCTTATGTGAACCCTATGAGGTAGGCAATATTATTTTCTCTGTTCTACATTTGAGGAAATCGAGGCTCAGGTGGTTGAATTAGTTGCTTAGTTTTGCACACAAAAGGGGCTTCAGTTTCCTTTCCAAATGGACTGATCGTTTATGTGCTGCATGTATGTGTGTGTGTGTGCACGCTTGCCTGGCTGCATGTGTATGTGTGTGTGCATGCACATGTGTGTGTGATGTTTTTGGCAGGCACACATGTGCCTGCATAACTCCTGTCAAAATTTAACTGGTTTTCCCATCCTCAGGGGGCCATTTGTCCTCTGACGCTAGTGCTTCATTTATCACGTGCCATTTCTTATCAGCCTACGGTCCCTGGAAAGCTATTTCCCTTGGAAGATGGATGTGGACGCTGCATTTTGGGTAAAGAGAATGTTCAGTTTCCACACGCCTCTCTGCTGAGTGTTTTCAGCAGACATCGATGGGCTGTGATTTGAGCACCAGGGCCTGCTCTGAGTCTGCTTTGTAAAATGCTTTGGCTTGCTGGCTCAGGGGCAGATTTGTTTATGTTATTATGTGCATTATAGAGCAGACTTCTTTCTGCAATGAGAAGTTAAAGGTGAAGAGTAGAATCTATATATTTGAGAAATAAACATATCTTTGTGTACTTGAGGGCATATGAGCATCCTTGTTTACTCTGTATGCTTTATCACATATTACGTCTTAGACTTGACCTCACTTAGTAGCAAGGAATCACCTTTTTAAAAACAGTTTCAAAAAATGATGTTGATATCAAAATCTCATCGTGTCAGGCTGCTTGATATCACAGAGCTTGGCTACAGTTTAAGTTGGTACTTACATAAGGAATTATTTGCTTAAAATTAATACACAAGCAGAGCCTGGGGGTTTCACAGAGTATGTTCAAGAAATCGTTTCTGTGTCCTTCAGTATATATGTTCTATGCAAAACCAACGTGTTCATTGCCGTCTAGGCTTCATTATTCATTAACATTTCCAACCTTTTAACAGATCAAATTACTAGATGTGCAATTATTTGAAAGAACAGACACTAAGGCTGTTTAGAAATTACTAAATCCAGGAGCGTTTGGGTGGCTGAGTTGGTTCAGCATCAGACTTCCGCTCAGGTCATGATCTCAGGGTTCATGGTTTTGAGCCCCGCATTAGGCTCTGTGCTGACAGCTCAGAGCCTGAAGCCTGCTTTAGATTCTGTGTCTCCCTCTCTCTCTGCCCCTCCCCACTCTCTCTCTCTCTCTCAAAGGTAAAATAAACATTAAAAAATTATTATAATCCAAAGTCTTTGCTCTTTCAGATCTTATCCCTATCTGCTCCATATCCCTACAGGTACCACCCTCACCTTGGAATGCTGATCAGATTCTGTATTAATCATTATGTTCTTTATCTACCTTTCTCAATAAACCCAGAGACTACTTTCAGTTATTCAAGAGGCCTAGCTTATTGCTTCCTGAAACCATGGAACTCACCAGAAGCCTGTGTCTTCTTGGCACCTGGTACTTGCTCAGACTTTGCTATTCCTTATGTCTAGGGGTATCTTCTAGAATAGATTTTATATAATTACTGTTAATTCTTCTTTCAAGTTTTGGTAGCATTCTCCATGGAAACAATCTGTGCCTAGAGATTATGTTTTTGGATTGCTTTTAGATACAAATTAGATTTCCTGAATAGTTAAAAGGCTATTCAAATTACATACTTCATAATGGTAAGTTTGGTAGTTTGTGCTTTTCAAGGAATTGGTCCATTTCATCTAAGTTGTCAGGTTGATGTGTGCAGAACTGTCCATTTTACTGTTTCTTCACCACCTTGATATCGGCAGGATCCGGAGTCATAGCCTCTGCTTCACTCTGCTGGTACTCGTCCTCTGTGTCCTCTCTTCTGTGTGTGTGTGTGTGTGTGTGTGAGAGAGAGAGAGAGAGAGAAACAGAGACAGAGAGATGTCAGTTTTGTTGATTCTTTCAAGGAAAAAGCTTTGCGTTTCATTATTTCCTCTATTGGTCTTGTGCTTTTAATCTCACTGGTTTCTGTTCTCTTCTGTAATTCTCCTTCCCTCTGCTGGCTCTGTGATGATTTCCTAGGTTCTCCAGGGGAAGCCTAGATC